>NC_137127.1:4906331-5043831 GCF_949319135.1 Squalius cephalus | reverse complement strand
AACTTGCAACAGAGCCCTTGCTCATCACTCCACCTTTGTTTACTTCCTCAAATGGTTAAACTAGTCTTTCATATGGCAAGGAAGCACTTGCACTGGCTTATTTCACTGAGGTAAATCTGAGGGAGGAGGGAGTATTTGTCAGTAACAGGTGGAGCTGGACTTCTCAAATTGCTTATATTTGTAGATTTTCTCTTTTTGACATTTTCAGCAAGTTTATCGCTGCACATTCTGCAATTGCGATTGCATAACTCAAGGAAACCACATCGGCACCCGACATCAGTGTTAAAAATGATCAGTGTATTCATAGAAATAAAACTAAATTGTCCCCTCAGCTAAAATAGTACTAGAAACTGGTTCTATCAAGCTATTAATTGCTTCATCTGTTGTTGGAACACAAATGTAGCAAATATTATTAGCAAACTATGGGTTCCACCAAAATACCATAGTTACTATCAAGTTATTGCTTCTACAAAAAAATGTGGTAACTTGGTATTAGGAAACAGTCTTATATATAGGCCTGTATAGACTATATTTCTATATAAAGTTTCTTTCTTTTGTTTCTCATTTTGTTTTTTATTTTAAATGTATGTGCACATATTAATTGAGACTACATAGGCTACATTAAAAATGTTTATCATAGTGCAGACCTGTCCAAGTGATCAGAAGAAAAAGGCTGCAAGGTGATTAAAATGGTGAAACACTTGAAGTAATTGTTGACAAGTTAGCAGATATACACAATCTTTATAAACAAATCAATTATTACTTTTTAATCACATGTTCAAATAATAAAAGTTGTGATTGGTCGCTAAGCTCGTTTCCGACCGGAAATGAAGGCAAGTTGGAACGGAAGTTTTGAAAAACTAATCGGACTTTTTTCCATTCAGGAAAAGGAGGAATTAAATGTGAAATCATTAATCTTTTTTTTTTTTAATTATCAATGTCATTAATATCTATGTAAGTTTAAGTCAATTAAGTTTAGCTTTTCATTTAAAAAGCCGTAATGCAGTTGTCAAGCCGTAATTGAATATCTGAATACCGTCGGGAAGCGTTTTAGTAAAGTTATTTCATTATCATATAAGGAGTATTATATTATTATGTATCATAGTCTTATGTATTATAAAACAATAAATTATATCATATTTAAACATAGTCTGGCTACTGTAAATAATTCTAGCTTCTGTTTTCTTTCTGTAGAGAGTTTATGAGGGGATACACTGCCATCTAGCGGTGACTTTGAAGGACTACAGGATGGCGCTCAGCAAATGCACTCGGGTTCCCAGTCTTCATTACGTGATGTCTGAGCATGCTCTCTGAAGTTCAGACTCCCCTAAAATCCATCAGCATCCCTGTTACTCCATACTCTGATGTAGTTGCTGTTGGGCTTAGGAGAGAGGAGGGACACGCACGGAGATGACACTTAGATGGAGATTGTGGAGGTGAGGAGTGATGCCAGCTGTCATATTTCATTGTGTTCGTGGTCTGTATGAGTGTGTGTGAGTGTGTTGATGAGTGCAGCACGTTGGCTGATTGTCCTAGAGTAATTTTAGGGGTGTGTTGCTTATGCAGCTGTCATTCTGTCTAGCCGACCGGTGGTCTCTGTGTGTGTCTGTGCACGCAGAACAGGGAAATATGATTGAATATATGATTAGCCTTTTCTATCTATCTATCTATCTATCTATCTATCTATCTATCTATCTATCTATCTATCTATCTATCTATCTATCTCTGCTGGCTCAGTGCCCTGTTAGGCTGTTGTGTTGATTTTATTTTCATCATTTACATTTCGTTCCTGATCCAGAGTCTTAAAATGACATAATAATGTGGATAGTGTATACAGTATTTTCCAAACGAAAAGATTTTCTGCATTAGAGAAAGGTCATCAGACAAAAGTCATTATACTACGGCGGAATTCAGAGAATGTTTCACCTACATTTCTGCATGTAGCCATTTGTATTCTAATACAATTTGTATCCTACATGTACTAAATTATATTTTAATATACACTGTAAATAATTATATATATATATATATATATATATATTTATATATATATATATAAATATATTTATATATAAACCTAATTATTATAACCTATAATTATTATTATAGGTTTAGGTTTATATATATATATATATATATATATATATATATATATATATATATATATATATATATATAATTATTATTATGATTATTATTATTATTAATATAACTAATTTAAATAATTGTTGCATTTAAAATCTATATTTGTTAAAATATATAAATATATATATTTTTAATATAATCAGTTGTTTAAGCAGCAATTAGGTTTATATATATAATTATAAATTATATATATATATATATATATATATATATAATGATAACAGATATTAATATATAAAGAACATATTTTTTATAATTATATATAAATAAAAAAACTATATATATAAAAACAAATATATAATCTGAATTCATTAATATATTGATATTTATTTTAAATACAGTGCCAGA
The DNA here is from genome assembly GCF_949319135.1 of Squalius cephalus. Taxonomy (NCBI): domain Eukaryota; kingdom Metazoa; phylum Chordata; class Actinopteri; order Cypriniformes; family Leuciscidae; genus Squalius; species Squalius cephalus. Next base: position 5,041,338 of record NC_137127.1, on the reverse strand, counting down.
AATAGAGTTCTTAAAAAAATTATTATAAAAACAATAATTGTAACATTTTAAAATGTATTTTTTAGGCAGCAATTAGGTTGAAAAAAAAAAATAAATAATAATAATTATATATATATATATATATATATATATATATATATATATATATATATATATATATATATATATATATATATAATTGTTTTTTTTATTGTTTTTTTATTATTATTTAAAAAAAATAATTGTAACATTTTAAAATGTATTTTTAGGCAGCAATTAGGTAAAAAAATAAAATATATATTTTTAATATATATATATAATTATTATTATTATTATTATTATTATTATTATTATTATTATTATTTTTAACCTAATTGCTGCCTAAAAATACATTTTAAAATGTTATAATTATTTTTTTTATAATTATTTTTTTAAGAACTCTATTTCTGGCACTGTATTAAAAATAAATATCAATATATTAATGAATATTATTGTTCTGGTTATATATATATATATATAACCAGAACATTAATATTCATTAATATATTGATGTTTATTTCAAATACGGTGCCAGAATAAAAATTCATTGATTTGAATGTGTTTGTGTTAATTGGCCGTCTGTGTTCTGCTTCAGTCACAGCGCGTGCTGAGGACACATCTGTGCCCAATATATCTGTCTGAGTGCGGCTCACGCCAGGACTCCACTGTGGTCGAGCCGTTTACCGTGTGTGTTTGTGCACAAATATCGTTATAGTTCTATCACTAGTTCTGGAAAACTCAACCAATGTAGATCTTGATGAATTCTGCTGTAATTCTGATTTCGTGTATGCCTGTATGAGTACATGTGTGTCTTAGTGTCTTCTCCGCCAGACATCATCACACACAAGCACATTTTCCATTTATAGCTCATTAGACTTGTGCGAGGATCAGTTTTAGGCAAAGGGGGTGGCCCACTTGTGCAAATATGGTTGCAGTGTGTGAGTGTGTAAGAAGGTAGAGCAGGATCTCAGAGAGAGAGAGAGAGAGAGAGAGAGAGAGAGAGAGGAGCAGTGCTGAATCTTCTGTCACTCTCTCTCACTCCACCGTGAGAGCTACAGGAGGACTCACGCTGTCCTCCAGCACACCCACACACACACACACACACACACACACACACTGAGAGAGAGAGAGAGAGAGAAGACACTGAAACACTGAAGACAAAACGGAAGGATTTTCTGATTTCTCCTGAGGAGCTGCGAATAACCCTCGGAGAAGGATGGCAGAGGGAGAGGGGGGAGATGAAGAGATACAGTTCCTACGGACGGTAAGTGTCGCTTGACCTGCTTTTGACTCAATAATAATGTTGTTTGCGAAGGACTCAAAGTTGAATCTCAACAAAAATGAACTATTTTTTCACTATCATGTCTCCCCCCAGTATTTAGACTAGTGGTTAAGTAGTGTAGGTAAATATTAAAATGCAACATTCTTGAACTTTTATATCTGGTTCACCTCAATCTTGAACTTTTGGTTACATTATTGCTGTTGTAAATTGTTAGGAATGTTCCTGCATTGCGAGTGTCGATTTTAAGCATGCATGCTAATTTATTTGTCAAGTGCTTGACACCCTAATATATATTGTGTTAACTCCCCCATCCACACTCTCCTGGCTTATTCAGGCTGAATTGTGTAATACTGTGGTGTTTTTGGACAATTTTACAAGCCCGTTTCTCATCCTGTATTTAGTTGACTATTTTTATGGTGGCCCACTTGTCTTCTGATCTGCTTGTGGACTTGAAAGTCTGCCTAACAACTCAGTGAGGGACGACGTCTCTTATCAGGGACATGTCCTGCTTTTGTTATTGCTGACTGTGAACTCATATATTGTGAGTGCTGCATCTTTCCACATATTCTTCCAGAAGATTCTGTCATCCGATGGATGTATGTGGATGTGTGTGGATGGACAGCGGCCGGTGCATCTGTTTGCATCGTTAGCTATTTTTACCTCAGGAAAGGAGAGACTTTTAGAAGTGGAGAGTAAGACGCTCCTTGAGGGGGGACAGCTGGCCTCTGCCCTCATCTCAAACTGAGCAGTGCACACACAATCTACACAGTTGGACGGACTCGGGGCGGAAAAGGGCGTACAAGAAGAATTGGAATTATACAGCATTTGTGACAAATTAGGAGATTAAGAGACATTTGAAACTGAGATTGTTAGGGGCCGGGGCCCACTAGGGGGCCTCAGCAAACTTCCAATGGCAGCCACACGATAACTTAAAAGTCATAAAAAATAATATATTCAGGGCCTTAAAGGGATACTTCACCGATTAGCATTAAGCTTTGTATCAGTAGAAACCCGGTAGTATTTTGGAATGACCGTGCTTCCCTCACTCATGTCCCCCTGAGACGAGAGATTTCTGTATTGTGTTTCTGGAAAAAAACCTCAGATGACGCAAAAATCGTTATTTTGTATCATGGAGGCTTTTTTGTCCAGAGGCGAGAGACTACAGCCAGTAGGAGGAGCTCGTTCCGCATGTCTTCAACCCGCCCATAGGGGGATCTCACGATTAAACGCTGTCTTTTCAGTTTCGAGTCGACTAGTAGCCTAGTTGTATAATTTCTTCCGACACTGCCCTCTGTAACCGGTAGGCGTGGCTTGGGAGTGTCCTCGTAGGGCAGCGAAGCAAGTGCATTCTGGGAGTTGTAGTCTTTCATCCACATGAGCCAAAAATACATTTTCTGGCTTTTCTCAGTCTAGAAGACACCAACTTCTAAACTAATTTCACATTTCTACTACATAAATGACCCAATTTAAATACACATTCATCTTTCCAGCGGTGAAATATCCTTTAATTTCATTTTGGAAATTAGGGGGGGATTTTTTAAAGCTACACTGTGTGATAATTTCCCCCATCTAGCGGTGAAATTGTATATGATTACCCAGTGAATATTAATTTCTGTTCCTTTCAATTTCGAGGGTGTTTTAACTCCTACAGTGGCCGTATTATTCCAAGATTAACATGGCTTCCAGTTCGACTTCGTCCAATTGCTATTCATCACCTGTGATCCGTCGCAGCACAGATTTATGTTACAAGGTAAAAATACTTTTTCACCATTGACGCGAGGAAAAGTAACGCAAGTTATACTAGAGGTCGTTCTGGCGTTATGCACAACCATGCTATGGTTAGACAAGCAACTATAAAACTTCGAATTTACACAAATAGGCTGAATTACCTGTCGAGAAGAAAGCAGGCAACTTCGGCGTCCGTTTTAAAATCTTTGCTCCTCATGAGCTCTTTCCATCTGGGAAAAGTTACTCCAGTATTGACTTTGGTCTTGCTGATTTGCCTGTTGCGTTGACGTTTTAATTCTCTCTTTATACTCTGCTACATGTCCTCGAAAATAGGCGTGATCCTCCTTCAGCAATCTTTCAAATCTGCCGGCAGTCACGAGTAATCCCCCCCTCGCATTCGTCACGGTGTCACTGAGTGTAAAGCGTGAAAGGCGAAGCTTGAATTTACAGGTATGTCCCTCTTTGGCTAATGTAGTTTCAAGATGGAGGGGCAACATGGCGACCGGCATTCGAACCCCTCACCCGTATGTACTTTCAATGGCAGATTATAAACTTAAGAGAATACTTTATTACTTGAAAGAAGTAAATATACATTAATGAGCACATATATTTTTGAAAGAACTAAGTGTTTTTTGCTAAGAATCAACTAAAAAAATTACACAGTGTAGCTTTAAATTAGATTTTTCCCCCCCAAAAAAATTATTACATTTATCTCGCCTAAATGTTTGCGCTAATAAACTGCCATATGTAGCTCTCTAACAGAGTTCATTGTGAAGCATCATCTATTGTGGAGGGTCGTTTCATGATGGTTGTTGAAGCTGTGCTGGAATTTACCGTGTCTATTAATGGGTAAAGCTACAGAAATGTCTTCAGCTTGAGATCCTTTCCATCTAAACTGGTTATATCTCTTAATCCTAGTACTGAATGTTTTATTAGCAGTTCTTCAGGTTTTTTTTTTTTTTTGAAGAACATACTGTTCTTGAAACTTCTGGAATCACAAAATAAATCATGGTTAATTCATTTAATATATAAAGGACCCTTGGCTCCTTCTTTTGTTGAAAATGGCATTTAGCTAATGTCAAAAATCACATTAAATAGGTTAGGTTCCTAAGAAGGTTATAGATTATTAATGCAAAAGGCTCTCAAGGCTGTGTGTTGCAGGGACTTTTATCATGGGTAAGAGGTGTTCTTATTTTCTAAAAAACTATTACCAGGCTTTAACTGAGATAAAATCCCTAGACACAAAGTCCTTTTTTATAATATTGCTTGTAAAATGGTGGCAAATATGAAGAAAATGAAAAACACCAATGTACCATTAACAGTTAAATGTATTAATAATTAAGCAGTACGTGGCATTTCCTTTTCTTTTATTAGATAATTATATAAATAAGAAGGTAATTCTGAGTAACTTGAGTAATTTAGCTAGTAGGTTTGATTTTTTTATTTAAAAAAAATATTCTAAAAATAATTTCCAATAATTTACAGTAAAAATAACATTTACAGTTGCCAAGCAATATAGCATCCAATCAGAATTTCTAGTTGTAGCTGACAGTTTTATAAATTGATGCTTTGGATGTTGAAGACGACAGTCTGGACGACTGTCAATCCATTTGGCCAGTGGGATCAGCGGATCTCTCATAATACTCCCTCATGCCTCATTTAGGAATGCTAATTAGAGCTTTATGTGGATGACAATGCTGCAAAGAATCCCTCACGCCTTTACGATCAAAGGTCAGATTTTTATATTCTTCACGAGACACCAATACAAAGTCTCGCAGCTGTTCTGAGCCCACACGTGCGTAAAGACATTTTTGTATTGTTGTCGGGAAGGATGCAGACTATAGAAGTGAAGGTTTTTTACAGGCATCATTAGATTTCGAATGAACATTTTGCTCCTTCGTTTACATGAATAATTAATTTAGTTGTGTTTTATGGCTGATGTTTAGTGTCATCTGGTGTGAAGGAACTCTTTGACTATATTTGTGTGTGTGTGTGTGTGTGTGTGTGTGTGTGTGTGTGTGTGTGTGTGTGTGTGTGTTAAAAATGGCCCACTTCTTCCTCTTAACTCCCACTTACTCGCCCTGTTGTTTTTTTTATATCACTGGATGAGGACTGGAAAAGAGGGATGAGTGGAAGGGAAAGAGGAGAGTATATGTAGTACATATGTATGAGAGAACATATTCTGTCACTGTGATTGAATAATTATGGACCCTGTAGTAGAAATCCATCTTTATTAGTTTTTCTGCTTTTTACTTAACTGTTGTTAAAAGAACAAAAAAAAACAAAAATTATTTTTTTATCTGCATATATGACAATATCCCAGCATCATACTAATGAAGTGTGTTGTTTATGTGAGATTTAAAGTGCAATGAAGGAGGTATTGTGTGCTGTGTGGAGAGTGTGTGTACCTGCTGTAATCCATACAGTGACTCAGCATGTGTGGGTCAGTCAAGAACTGGCAGTTTTCTGAAGGGCTCAACAGTGTGTGTGTCCTTGGGGGAATCCTTTCAGGAAAGCCCTTTGTTTTTTTTTTTTACTGACATCTTCGGTTTCTGAGACATGCCATGGCACTCTTTCACAATAATGTTACATCCCTAGTGTTCTTAGGGGCCGTTCTGCACTACTTTCCCATTGTTTCTGTCTATGTAAAAACTTAAAAGAAGTTAAACTTTTAAAAAACATGTCCCTAGACCTTGCATTTTTATTCCCGTTCCACTGCCCTGTTCTTTGTGAATTGCCCCTTATGGTGCCATTATGCAATCAATAGCCACTTTTCTACCATTGGGCAGAGCGGTAAGGAATGGTTCCAGTTATTTTCCACTTGAGCCTGGTTAGGTACATTTTGGGTGTTTTCACACCTACAGATTATTTGTTTAGTTCTGAAACAAAGACTTAATTTGTGACAATGTTGCATTTTCTTCTTGGTTCGGTTCGCTTTCACAAGGCAACTGTTCAAAGCATGCCAAAATGTGTTTAAGCAAGTCACATGTGAGTACAACTGTCTTCTTATTAGTCAGTTTTTCCTCTGCATCATCCATCACGATGCTTGACAGGTTCGCTCCATGAGCTTATTGTGGCTTTATTTGTAACTGTCGAGTATATGAATGTAGCCGTCATTCCTGCTGTTAAATTATATACTACATTCGTATTAATACTGCAGCAAATTCAATCACGCTCTCTATGGATCTCGCAGTGCTGTCTAGAGGTTATCTGTGTCAAGACACACGCAAACATATGAATGTTATAATGCAGCTAGAGCAGGATTCAAGGCTTCATGGGACAGCATTCTTGCAATTACACAACATTTTAAGATGAAGAGGTGCTCTTTTTGTTTTCAACTGTGAGAGCTTACTGTGCTCACTCACAGAATCAGACACTACTGCTATTTATTTAGCACATTTCCCGTTATTAATTATAATACCATTTGGGCCTTTGGGTCGAATTGCTTTCACACCTCAAGCGAAACACCCCAGAGTTTCATTTGCAATCGGGCCGAGACAACATCGTTCAGGTGGTCTTTGGGCGATTGTTTTGGTGCGGATTGACGTGTTTACATATGCCTAAACGAACCAAACCAAGGGAGAAAACGCATCAGGTTCGGAAACAAACGCTCAGTTGTGAAAGCACCCCCTGTTTTCCGAATGGTTTGGACCAAAGGTGCAAAAGCGGCTAATGTTGTCATGACATAATTTTCATGCGGCTCCAGAATCACAATGCATTTGATGGCTCAGGTGATTGACACATTTTTTTAAAATAAAAAACACTTTAGTTTAGGATCCAATTCTCACTATTAACTAGTGGTTTATTAGCATGCATATTACTAGGATATTGTCTATTTGTTCTTATAATTGACACATTAAAGCCTTACTCTGCGTGTCCATATTCTGCATCCTTTAATCCTACCCAATACCTAAACTTAACAACTACCTTACTAACTAATTATAAGCGGGAATTTAGGAGTTTATTGAGGCAAAAGTCGTAGTTAATAGTTAGTTAATAGTGAGAACTGGACCCTAATCTAAAGTGTGACCAAAATACCCAATACCAAAGATGCCATATTTTCAAAGGAGGTCCTGCAGCAGCCAAGCCACTGCTGTTGAGACGAATGCGAATGCTACCGGATAGCTTTATCCAGGTTTTACTGAGCTCCTTAAAGGTGTTGAAAATAAAGCGATGGAAAAGAGAGAGAGAATAGCATCAGTGGTGTTGGAGTGCATTTGAGGGGGTATTCGGGTTCCAGGCTATAACAGCCGTTTCCTTTTATAGTTCCACCACTATAAGCGCCTGACACTCAGGAGGGAGAGCAAGAGAGTCTGTGTCCTACTTCGTCTTTGCCTGAATCCATAGGGAGGACAGCGAGCATGTGTGTGTTTTTACATGTGTGTGTTGCACATGAGGCATAAAAGCATCTAAGAATTGTGAATTGGAGCCTGTAATCACTTCTAAATGATAATTGATTGATTTGTGCATAGAGTAATAGAGAACAAAATAAGGGTAAAGAGAGAGAAAGGGAGTTAGTTTAGTGGCTACTGTGACACAGTGTTGTAGTCAGGTCACCAACTGGGTCCGAACCGAGTCTCGAGTCCCCAGTGTTCGAGTCCGAGTCGAGTCTCGAGTCACCAAAGAAGAGTCCGAGTTGAGTCCGAGTTGAGTCACCATTACCTGAGTTCGAGTCCGAGTCGAGTCTCGAGTCACCAAAGAAGTGTTTGAGTCCGAGTTGAGTCTCGAGTCACCAAAGAAGAGTCTGAGTCGAGTCACCATTACCTTAGTTCGAGTCCGAGTCGAGTCTCGAGTCCCCAGTGTTCGAGTCCGAGTTGAGTCTCGAGTCACCAAAGAAGTGTTTGAGTCCGAGTTGAGTCTCGAGTCACCAAAGAAGTGTTCGAGTCCGAGTTGAGTCTCGAGTCACCAAAGAAGAGTCTGAGTCGAGTCACCATTACCTTAGTTCGAGTCCGAGTCGAGTCTCGAGTCCCCAGTGTTCGAGTCCGAGTCGAGTCTCGAGTCCCCAGTGTTCGAGTCCGAGTCGAGTCTCGAGTCACCAAAGAAGAGTCCGATTTGAGTCCAAGTCGAGTCACCATTACCTTAGTTCGAGTCCGAGTCGAGTCTCGAGTCCCCAGTGTTCGAGTCCGAGTTGAGTCTCGAGTCACCAAAGAAGTGTTCGAGTCCGAGTTGAGTCTCGAGTCACCAAAGAAGTGTTCGAGTCCGAGTTGAGTCTCGAGTCACCAAAGAAGAGTCTGAGTCGAGTCACCATTACCTTAGTTCGAGTCCGAGTCGAGTCTCGAGTCCCCAGTGTTCGAGTCCGAGTCGAGTCTCGAGTCCCCAGTGTTCGAGTCCGAGTCGAGTCTCGAGTCACCAAAGAAGAGTCCGATTTGAGTCCAAGTCGAGTCACCATTACCTTAGTTCGAGTCCGAGTCGAGTCTCGAGTCCCCAGTGTTCGAGTCCGAGTCGAGTCTCGAGTCCCCAGTGTTCGAGTCCGAGTCGAGTCTCGAGTCACCAAAGAAGAGTCCGATTTGAGTCCAAGTCGAGTCACCATTACCTTAGTTCGAGTCCGAATCGAGTCTCGGGTCCCCAGTGTTCGAGTCCAAGTTGAGTCTCAAGTCACCAAAGAAGAGTCAGAGTTGAGTCACCATTACCTTAGTTCAGAGCCATAGAGAGAAAGAGTTGCGACACTCCCATAGACCTCCGTTGTAAAAAATGGCGGCGCTTTTAACCGCCTACTTCCGGGATTTGAAGATCGGAATAGTTCCAAACACTGTCATTTGGGCGTTGGACACCATTCACTTACAGTACATTGCTGCGCGTCGAGTTGTTCCAGAGTTAAGTTGCTGAAATATCGACCTCGTTTGAATTGTCTATATTGTATCAGAGGCCCTTTGCGATGCTTATACTGGTCTTCATTTGTACATGCACAGCGTAATTATTTATATTTTATGTTGGTTGTTTCAACCAATTTTCAAGCACTGCCTACTAGCTAGTGCGACTTCGTCAGCTGTGACAGTACGAGTTCTGTAATGAATTGCTACCACGTTTATAGCAACTTTTATTTTATTTTATTTTTTGGGATATACTAACTTTTCATTATGTTTTATTGTCTTGAGTGAAGCGGCTTGTGAGAACAATGCTGGACCTCTATGATTGTTATGGGATCACCAGTCCTGTCTGTTTCATGGATCACCTGCCCCTGGTTTTTGTTTTTCTTGTTCACACACACTCACACGAGCACACATTTTTGTTGTCTGTCATTGTTTAATAAAAAATATTTAAGTGAACTCTGAACGGACCGCCACGGCAGACCTCTTTGCGTGATCACGAAGGTAGGCTAATGGCTGAATCAAAATTTATAAGCAAAATCACAGGAATCGATAGCCTAATACAGCCCAGTTGTGCTAAAATAAATATCATGAGACGTCCATCATCAGATGAATGATATGGAAAAGTTAAGTTAGAGCCGCTAAAGCCAGTGCTACTACCCATGCGAACATGAACAATATAAGCTTTTCCTTCCAAAAATATAGCCTAAAACTTATCTCCAAATGCAAAACTGACATTAACAAAATGCAATAATGCAATAACAGCTGAAAAAGTACTACAGTGTGTGTTTTATTTTATATTTACCGTTCAATAATGCAATCGCTGCTGTCTGTCCCATAGAAGAACATGACAGCCAGCGTATGTTTTGGAACTATTGTGGCTTACATGAACCACGTGACAGCCATAGCGGCGACATCAAAGAGTGTCGCAACTCTTTCTCTCTATGGCTCTGCCTTAGTTCAAGTCCGAGTCGAGTCTCGAGTCCCCAGTGTTCGAGTCCGAGTCGAGTCTCGAGTCCCCAGTGTTCGAGTCCGAGTCGAGTGTTCGAGTCCGAGTCGAGTCTCGAGTCCCCAGTGTTCGAGTCCGAGTCGAGTGTTCGAGTCCGAGTCGAGTCTCGAGTCCCCAGTGTTCGAGTCCGAGTCGAGTCTCGAGTCCCCAGTGTTCGAGTCCGAGTCGAGTGTTCGAGTCCGAGTCGAGTCTCGAGTCCCCAGTGTTCGAGTCCGAGTCGAGTCTCGAGTCCCCAGTGTTCGAGTCCGAGTCGAGTCTCGAGTCCCCAGTGTTCGAGTCCGAGTCGAGTCTCGAGTCACCAAAGAAGAGTCCGATTTGAGTCCGAGTCGAGTCACCATTACCTTAGTTCGAGTCCGAGTCGAGTCTCGGGTCCCCAGTGTTTGAGTCCAAGTCGAGTCTCGAGTCACCAGAGAAGAGTCCGAGTTGAGTCACCATTACCTTAGTTCGAGTCCGAGTCGAGTCTCGAGTCCCCAGTGTTCGAGTCCGAGTCGAGTCTCGAGTCACCAAAGAAGAGTCAGAGTCGAGTCCGAGTCGAGTCACCATTACCTTAGTTCAAGTCCGAATCGAGTCTCGAGCCCCCAGTGTTTGAGTCCGAATCACCAAAGAAGAGTCTGAGTCGAGTCACCATTACCTGAGTTCGAGTCAGAATCGAGTCTCGAGCCCCCATTGTTCGAGTCCAAGTCGAGTCATCAAGGTTGAGTCTGTGTTATATTTCAAGACTGCCTACATTTCTCCACTCTGGCACCTTTAAAGAGCTGATATAATTATAAAAGAGGGTCTACATTAAACAAAAATGACACCACTTTCACGATTGCAAAGGGAGTTTATTTACAGATTTTTTTCTGCCACAGCATATTTTTTTCATTGATTACATATACACTTTGCAACACAGTAATTTTCCAAATGTGAACATGTATTAGGGAGGGAGCCTGCGAATCATGCACTAGTGAAAGTAAGAGCGAGAATGCAGCGTTAAGTGAGTGACGTCAGTGAGTGTGTTGTCATGCAAGGAGAGCGAGCGCGCGGTAGCGGTGTCCGACTGAGAAGCGTATGTGTGGCTGTGAGGGAAAAAAGAGATCCCGGCTGATCTTGGAGCCCAAAACAGGAAAAGTGTAACATCTTATATCAAATTTTTATAACCAATTTAGTCAGAAACTTCATCCACCGTCATTCATTTGATGAATGCTCAAGTCCGCGAGTCCAAGTCAAGTCAGGAGTCCAGAGATTAGGGACTCGAGTACTCCATCACTACTGTGACATAATGAGCATTTAAACATCTCACACTCTTAGAAATATGGTATTAAGGTGTTTAACTGATTTATTTAAAATGTTGTAAGTTTTCTCTCTTAAGATGGATTTGTGTGATGATCAGCCTCAGAAATGAGGCGAGAAGGATCTAGAAGCACTAATTTTAGTGCTCAGTTATGCAGATAGAGCCCACAATAATGGCCTGTCCGTCACAGGGGACTCTTCATGGGCAGAGTGTGAGGTGTGTGTGTGTGTGTGTGTGTGTGTGTGTGTGTGTGTGTGTGTGTGTGAGATGGAGGATTAGACCAGGAGCTCTTCAGAAGATTCCTCAGGTCTTGAGTGTGTAAAGCAGCAGTCTTCCTTGGGCTTATATTTTGCTTAGCCCACAGATGATCGAATCTACACCTCAGCCCTAACAGACCATCTGTTCAGAGACATAGATTTGTGTGCTCTGTCATGACCACATCTTTACAATAAACAGGTGTTCCCTCTGCTAGCACTCCAGAAACTCGCTTACGTCAGCCAGAAACGTTTGCTGACCCCTTGAGTCCACTACTGCACTGTAATGTGTGAAGGAAAATTACTCATGGTTCAAATTATTACACACATAGCAGCTTTGTAGCTTTTCTCATGTTCCTCTGTTGTAAGTCGCTTTGAGTAGAAGCATCTGCTAAATGCATAAATGTAGATGTAGATCTTGGCACCAACATGAATATATGACATTAAAAACAGTCATTGCAGAATATTTTATCCACTCATCATCAATATTATGTGTTTTTTAAGTCATTTATTCAATTCATGATGTTTATTTGTAACAGCAAAGGCTCATTTCTTTCATTGCTATGCTATGTTCACAATAGTTATTTACAGAGTTATTAATCTACACTGTAAAAAATCAAGTTGATAATTTATTTTAAGTTGTAGTGTTACACTATACATGTACTTACTATAGTAATAACAGTAAATTATGCATTACTAGCAGCTAAACCTAACGCTAACCTTAACCCTAAGTATTACTTAATGTTATTCGGTAATTATTTGTGTAATTGCACTGTAACAAAGTTGTCTTAAAATAAAACGAAATGAAAAAAGCTACAAGCTTCAGGAGAGAATACTCAACTGCTGGAAATTTTTTTTATTCAATTCACATTTATTTGTATAGCTTTTTTCACAATATACATCATTTCAAAGCAGCTTTATAGAAAATGCATGAGTCCACATTACAAAACTGTTATATTAAGTTGGTCTGTGCTTTCATCAAACATAATAAAGTCAAAAATTATGTTTTTTACTTGTGTATTCAAGTAGCATTTTAAATTAATCTGAGCATTAACATTACAATATTGATGTAGAACTTCCTTTGTCTAATTTGGGTAGCAGTTTGTTGGGCAAAATGAAAAAGGTTATTTCTTTGAGTTGGAAGAAATGGAAGAAACTTCACGGAAGATAACACTAATCATCATAATGATGACTTAAATCATAACACAACTTTTACAACAAAATACAATCAAAAACATTAGCTAAAACGTCTATGAGTTTGGAATAACAAAAATGTATTCCCTTGTTTTAACCAAAAACACCAATTATTCAAGTGCATCATCAGTGATCAGACCCTCATATGTGACCCTGGATCACAAAATCTGACGAATTTGAATTTGAAGTCGCACGGGTATATTTGTGGCAATTGCCAACAATACATTGTAAGGGTCAAAGTTATCTATTTGTCTTTTATGCCAAAAATCATTAGGATATTAAATAAAGATCATGTTCCATGAAGATATTTTGTAAATTTCCTACCGTAAATATATAAAACATTTATTTTTGTGAGTGAATGCATCACAATCGCGAACATAAATGCACAACTTTAAAGGCGATTTTTTCAATATTTTGATTTTTTTGCACCCTCAGATTCCAGATTTTCAAATAGTTGGCCAAATATTGTCATATTCTAACAAACCATACATCAATGGAAAGCTTATTTATTCAGTGTTCAAATGGTGTATAAATCTCAATCTCAAAGAATTGACCCATGTGAATGTTTTTTTGGTCCAGGGTCACATATTAACTTTTTCTATACATTTGATAGTTCAGTTAACCTTTAAAGTAGAGTTTGTCTGACAAAATCGATTATTTAGTAATTAAGTATTTTACATAATTAAAGGTAGGGTAGGCGATTTCGGAGAGGCTAAACTTTGAAAGCATAAGGGCTAATTCCAAATGGCGTTTTTGGGGCTTTCCAAACATGCAATGGTCACTTCAAGGAAGTAATTGTATCCTTTACAGTCATGTGACCCAGGGTGATGAATCCTTGTGATTCATTTTGAAGCTAGATGGTGGGAGAGTTTGAGTTAACGTATAAACAGGATAATTCAAATTGTTTTGTTTTGTCACATTTTTGTCATAAATGTCATATGATGTTTAAACAAGTTTCAGGTAAGAAATGTGTTTGATCGTAGATATGTTAGGTAAATGTGACGACATGCAGGGTTCAAAGAAGGCAAGTTTTAAAGTTGAGTGCAGAGAGGAAGTTCACTCAACTTATGTTGTATTTCATTGCACTTGTTGAAGGGAGCAATGAAATACAATGTAATTTCCTCATCTTTACCTGGATTGTTACAGTGAACATCAATGTTATCTGCCCAATTTTGAAATTAGAATATAAGATTAGTATATATTCTCCGCTTTAAATGTTTGATTGAATGTTTCTGGATTGTTGGGTCTTTGTTTTGTAAAAGTAACAGAACAATCTGAAAGCTGGCTAACTTGCATAGAAATAATACTAGTACTCTCTTCATTGACAACATCAAAGCAATAGTTTACCCAAAAATAAAGATTTTGTCATCATTTACTCACCCTCATGGTGTTTCAAACATGTATGATTTTCTTTCTTCTGCAGAACACAAAAGAAGATATTTTAAAGACTGTTGGGAACCAAACAGTTTTGGTTACCTTCGACTTCCAATGTTTGGACAAAAAACACAGAGACATTTCACAAAATATTTACTTATATGTTCCACAGAAGAAAGAAAGTCAAACAGGTTTGGAACGACATGAGGGTCAGTAAATAATGACAGAATTTTCATTTTTAGGTGAAATGTCTCTTTTTGAGCCTTTTCTGTGTGGAAATAATGCAATCTAATTCTCGTTGGATAAACAAAGATCCAATATTCATTAGGATTATGTTATATTTCTCTAAACAATGACCCATAAGCACATGATCGAGCTTCTGTGAGTCAAACTATTAAAATTCTGTTGGTGAAGTCATGGTTATGACTCATAAAACTGCGGATGTTTCATGTTTAAGGGCTCTAGATGTTTTCAACAGTTGATGAAACTGCATCAGTGATGAGAGCCTTTATAAGTGCCTCTCATATAGACCCCTGGGACAGAGAGATAGTAGTTACTAGGCCTGAGTACACAATTTGTTTGTTTTATCAACCAAATGTCACAGTTGTGTTCTTCTTCTTCTTCTTTGGTGTTTTACGGCAGTTGGCATCCAAAATCACAGTTGTGTTTCTGTCTGAGTCTTGTTTTCATTAGTCACGTCTTCCTTTGTTCTGTTTTCCCGCCACTCCTTTGTTTCCACGGTAACCTTTCATTAGTTCATCTGTCACACCTGTTTCCTCATTAGTCTTGTTTCCCTGATCTGTTTCCCTATGTATTTAAGCCCTGTGTGTTACCTATTTCATGGTCCGATCTACGTCGTATTATGTGTGTGTGAACCCTCTGCCCGTCTTCTATGTACCAGTTTGATTTATATTTTGAGTAAAAGTTTGCATTGGAACTTTTGATTCTTCTTCATCTTCTTTTGCAAGTGACACCAAAGTTTGTCTTTTGTTTTGTTTTTCCATCACTGTGCCATTAGTCAGTATTTTAATATCAAGAGATTTTTTTTATTTTTACGTTTTGTCAGATGTTACACTGCAAATGTAGTATTTTGTGAACAAAAAATATTGAGCTGTTTCACTCGCTGAGCAAATATATTCATATAAAGTGAATATTGCAATGATTTTAGTTTACTTTTTTATTTGACCATTATATGTTTCTTAAAGACCACGTCATTAGACTAGTTTTGCGATCTCTGTCTCTGTGTCTCTGTCTCTGTCTTTGTCTCTGCCTCTGTGTCTCTCTCTCTCTCTCTCTCTCTCTGTTTTAATAGGCTAGATTAAATGACTTAAATTGTCATGACATAAGAAATCAAATTTGCCTTTATCTTTTGACATAAAAGAGTTCTTTGTACCATTAAAACATCCTGCAAGTTTTAAACCTTAACTTCCTTCTCATATAAACAAAAAATGTATTCAATCAAGCTTCAAAAAGGGCTTGTTTGGATACTGTGGGGTTGTGACGTCACACTGTCAAATAGGCCCTCATTTGTATATTACTGCCTCCAGTTCTACATCATCACACCATAGGCCCCGCCCACTGGCGTTCAGTCGCTTAACGGCTGACATTCGCCTACTGGATGTGAGGTTCGCACCAAAAGCAAATAAAGCCATTATAATGTCTGACGCTGTCTACAGTGATACAGTGTACAGATGTGTGTTCAGTTTCTGACACACTCCACACACTTTAGTCTGTAGACAACAGGACAAATGGAAGAGTGTAAGAACGTTCGCTTTGATGTTTAAACAGCTCGTTTGCTCATTTCTGTAGACACTTCAAAGGATACCAGCGTCAGGAACAAGTGAATAGTTTGTGGATAGTCATGGATTGGGTCACAGGATTATGTTTGTTCAGAGCATTTGTAATGGAGAGTTCGGAAAGAAGCTTTTATTGAAAGATGAAGCAGCAACTCGTGCAATAGCGAGTGGGTGTTAATACTGTTTCCTATGCTGTGACGTTAGCCATTCATAACAGTGGCCATTTACTGACAAGCCTTAAAGGAGCAGCGCCTTAAAACGGATCATTTCAGAATGAGGATTGAAAATAATCATTTTTCCACATATGTTTTTTTTGTGTGTGTGTGTGCGCTAAAAACTTAATTAACATGAGTGAACCTCAAGGAAAATATTAAAATAAAATAAAAATCCATGTCATGACCCTTTTAAACTTCAGGAGCAAAGTTTAACGTTGGTAGGTTTGATTAATTTAGTGTAAACTGTCAATTGCAATGAATCATTTCACATGTTTATAAATGAAAATGATTAAATCATATATTTTGGAGTTCATAAAAATAATGTGAATAACATTTGTATAAACAGTGCAGTTTGGGGTCAGTAATATTTTTTTTTAAATGTTTTTAACAATAGAAAAATACAGTAAATACAGCAACATTGTAAATGATAATATTACATTTAAAAGAAAAACTATATATTTTAAAATGTACGTTTTTCCTGTGATGCAAAGCTGAATTTTCAGCATCATTACTCTAGTTTCAGTGTCACATGATCTTTCAGAAATCATTCTTATACGCAGATTTGCTGCTCAAGAAACATTTATTATGTTAAAAACATAACATGATACTTTTTTTTTTCAGGATTCTTTGATGTATAGAAAGTTAAAAAGAACAGCATTTATTTAAAAAAAGAAATATTTTGCAACAATATCTGTATACTGTCACTTTTAATCTTCTTGAATACCAGCAGTCTATTAAGTCTTTTTTCATAATGCTTTCCGCAGAGCGGTGTGTGACAGGTTTCAGCCGTTGAAGAAGTTGTTGTAGTATAATAGTATGTTGTAGTTAATGCTTGGTTTTCTGTGTGGCTGTGGGATCTCAGACCCTCCTCTGCCCTGAAAGAGCCTCTGAACTATCTGCCAGTCAGCAATGGAGGGGAATGTGAGAATGACAGGTGCACTCGCCTAAAATAGCAATGCTGAGGAGTGGGGGAAGGCCCAGGGCAGAGAGAGAGAGAGAGAGAGAGAGAGAGAGAGAGAGAGAGTAAAGATGGATGAAATTGGAAGGTATCAGCAAAACATGTTTAGGGCCAAGAGGACTGCAGTACTGTTTCAAGTGAAGTTAATGTGTTTACGCCGAAATATATATATATATATATATATATATATATATATATATATATATATATATATATATATATATATATATATATATATATATATATATATATATATATATAAATATTAAAGCATGAAAAAGGTGCATTTGTAAGTGTGGGCGTTTGAGAGAGACTCTTAAGTTTCTTGTCAGGTAGAGTAATAACCAGAGTGGCCTCATAAAATATTTGGACACTGAAGTCATAGTTTAAAATGTATGAATGTGACCAGTATGCCACTGAATGTGATGAAACATCAAACCAAATGGCATTTATTTTAAAGAAAGATGCTTAAAAAATGAAAAGTATTTATGCTGTTCAAAATGAAAGCCCTATCCGGACGGTAATTGTTTCTCATGTGGACGTCTGTAAAAATACATTTGAATGGCACCTCAGTGATAAAACTCAGATGGATCAAAATGATTATCAGATTATCTCTCAAAATGATGTACAGTATGTCATTTTAAAAATGTGGAAATTAGCAGAAATAAGTTAATGCATCCTCGTATTTACACGAGGTCAACATAACGCTGCTTGGTTTATATTCCTAATCTATATAATTGTACATAATACATATTTTAAAATTGTATTGCATACCTGTTGCTGCCATAACATTGACACATTTTATGCTTTTCCTCTCTTTCTCCTTTTTGTTCTTAACAGCAATGATGAAATATTGTTCTTTGTAAATACTCTCCAGCATTTCAATAAAAAATTGTCTTTAAAATGCAAATTACCATGAATTGTAACAGTTGTCGTACGGTGCTCAACAGTGGTCAAAAAGGATTTAAACAGAGAGTTTTGAATTGATCTCTTCTTGTAAACTGAGAGATCAGCAATTAAATCACCACACAATCTTGGTTTTCATCGAAAAAACATATAATTCGGCCGGGGATTTTTAGGCGAGTGGTGGGAGAAAAACACAGACATTTTGTATTCAAATACCGTACATCCCTATGAGAAACAATAACTATCCTAATATGGCTGAACACAAAGTATTTAGCTTCTTTCTGTTGACAAATGTTAGTGGATCTTTAAAGGTCTTTTTATACATCCAGTAAAGATCACCTCGACATCAGTCGGTTGAAAGTAATAGCAGTAAAAAGTGAAATTACTCAGTAGAAAAAAATATTTATAGATGCCATTTGGTTTGATATTTTACTATTACATTTTTAAGTGTCCAAATACTTTTTGAGGCAACTGTATGCTACTACTTTGTATATCTGCTCATTTTCCTCTTTGAAGACAGTCTACCTATGAATACAGATATTAAAAATCTTCGTACAGTGGCTCATTTGCAGATCATTTCTGTCAGCTTGCTTGTTTCTAGTGCGTATGTAGCTGTCAAAATGCTGCCAGTCGTTAAAAAGCAGTGAAGTAGGACACTGACAACCGTTTTGTCGTTCTCTTCACCTGCTGTGGTCCTGTCTTCATGGTAAGTGATATCATGCGCACACGTTCCTCTGATGCTAGAAAATATATGCCACTCTTGAAAGCTGTCTTATTTCTGGAGCTGTTGGAATGAAGAGTTAGTAGGTGCTGCACGGAGCCAGCAAACACATTTCTTGTTGCTTGTCCTCTTTTTCCGTTCAGGATATCATTGGATTTTGGTTTACTTGCTAAAAAAAGAAAGAAAGAATGGTAGAAATAACAACTCTTTTCACTCAGGTTTCCCCCAAAAAAACTAAACTGGACAAACTATAGTCTCTTTAAAGATTGTTTTGGACTATGATATTATGTCTATGTCCTACAGAATACACACACACACACACACATATATATACAGTATATATATATATATATATATATATATTTGAACATAATGTTTGCTTAATTACTGTTAACTCATAGTCCTGTCAAACTGATTAATTGCGATTAATCACATCTAACACAAAAGTTTGTAATTATATAATATGTGTGTGTATATGTTTATGTATATATATATATATATGTATATATATGTATATATGTATATATACGTATGTAATGATATATTACACACGTACACACATAATGATATATAATTTTATGTTAGATGTCATTAATCGCGATTAATCGATTTGACAGCACTAAAATATTTACAGGTAATTGTACTCCTACTGTCATTAATTACATAATTATTGATAAGTTTTGGTTGCAAAATATCTCAAAAAGGTCTCAAATGGTAGTGTTTTTGTCGAAACAATGAAGTCAGTGTTAGTCAATGTGAATATCTGCATGAGGGTGATTAAATTATGACAGAATACTTTTTTTTTTGCATAAACTATGCCTTTAATGACTACTGAATGACGTCATCGGGGGGGTTCATAGAGCGCTACGGGGATGATGTATTTTTGTAGGCCTGCATCACCCTCGACAAAAACACAATAAGATTTTTCCATTGGCTTTTGGATTATTGCGGACAATAGGGTCTGTGACTAACAAAAGTTTATAATCCTTACACGTTTTGTTCATCATGATAATCTTCACAAATTGAATCCAAAATACAATCACTATTAGAAAAAAAGCCACACCATAGTTGCATGGCTTCAACTAAGCTTCCCACAACTCTTTATTTAAAAAAACAAACATTTTCCCTGAAAGTTTGAGCCATTGAAAAACCCATTGAATTCGGGACAATGGAAATGGAAGTGCTAAAATTCTCTTTCCAGCTTTTGGCCTACAAAAATACACCATCCTTGCCATATATATATATATATATATATATATATATATATATATATATAAACATAGATGCCTCATTAGTGTCTGTTCTATGGACTGCTATATATAAGCCGTCCGCCATAGACCATGAGAGCGAGTTCGCTGCATCTGCAACCTAGTGTGTATGAATATCTATATCTGCAATAGACATTAGCAGATGATTTTCACAGCATTTAGTTTATTATTAGTGTGATAATTCTGCATATGGATATTGCATATTGAGTTATACGTAAAAACACGAATCAAGCACATTCTCGCCTCTGAAAGGTTATCCCATTTCGTCTAAGTTGACTGCCATTGGCTGCTCAATGCAGGGACATTTTCTATGAAAATTAATTGTTTTGTTAGTGTGAGTGATGAACAGTGTCAAGTTAACTGTTTTGTCGAATGGAATCTTTATGATCGTTGCAGGACTCTATATGTATTATGAGCAACTTCCGACAGGAAAGCAATAAACACCAGAGTGCCTGCATGACTACAGGCTGCCCACCTATAGAGGAAGTGACATTTTGTATTGGGAAACCGTTGCAGGGGGTCCCGCGTGTAAAGAGTGATGTGCCTTTATGGTCCAGGTTAGTCGGGACAGACAAAGGCATTTTAAAAGGGAAAGTCTTTAATGCACCAGCCCCTCCTTCTCCTTCCTATCGACTCCGGTTAATCCACCCACACCATCCCTCCATCTGTCAGTGTCAGCGCTCAGTGAAGGCCAGAGTCACAATGAGGGGATCTGGCTTGAAGAGGTCTTGATCAGCACACTGGAGGAGAAGGGGAATCCCCACACCGAGTCTAATAATAACCCTGTTGTGTGTTTTGATGGAGCGCTCTGCATTTACTCTTTCCCTCCTGAAGTTGTTGCATTATTATGTTTATACGTGCTTGATCGGTGGTTTTTTAGGTTTGTTGCAGCGCATTTTGTTTCTTGTGTCACTTTATAATGAAGGCTAGTCTCTGTCAATGTGAAGCCATAGTTTTGCAGCCACAACATGAACGAATCTAAATTAAAATTAGGTTTTTTTTTGTTTCGTTTATAAAACCGATTGTAGTCCTGGATGCTGATTGGTTACTACAGTGTTCCAGTGATGATCAAGTACTGATACTTAATATTGTTCGGACAATAATATTAGAGGAGCAGAACTAACTGTTGTCCAGTATAATAAAAACTACAATGCAAAACATCTGTTTACATACACCAGCATTCAAAAACATGGGGTTGGTAAGATTTATTTAGTGTTTTTGAAATAAGTCTCTTTAATTAAGAACAGTAAAAACGGTATTAATATTGTGAATTTTTGAACAACTGTATTATTTCATAGTAAACATACTAATAAGTAAACATTAAATAATATTATATATATTGTTTATATATATATATATATATATATATATATATATATATATATAGTGATTCAAAGCTGAATTTTCATCATCATTACTCCAGTTTTTGTGTCACATTTCAGAAATCATTTTAATATGCTGATTTGCTGCTCAAGAAGCATTACTTCTTCTTATTTTTTATATATTTTTTATGAAACTGACACCATTCAAAAGTGTTGTGTTTCAAAATGTAGCCTTGAGCATTAGAAACTTCTTTCAAAAACATTAAAAAAATCACAATTATTCAAAAATTTGGCCAGTAATACAGGTATATGCTGAATGTATATATTACTTATCATGCATTTAAATATTTATAGGTAATTGAACTCCACTGTCACTGGAAATAACTGCATGATTTTATAATTATTGAAAAGTTTTAATTGCAAAATGTCACTAATGACATAACAAATTTTGAGAAAGCCACTCCAGTTTCAGTCATTTTGGGCTGCATCAATCTTAGATGTTCTGTGCAATCCTGGTGAGACTGCCTTGTACTATGTTCACTGGTCTCGTATTTCTGTTCCTATTGTTGAATTGCTACACAACATATCATTTTAATGAGAATGTCAATGTTGAGTGCAGTGTTCCTGAAGGGAGATGATATACACCGGTATAATGGGAAAACACATCAATAAGTAACCGCTTCGAATCATTTGGCTACCGTGGTCTTGCACAACTTTGTTCTCATCCAGTAACACCCCCCAGCTTCTCCTGACCCCACTGAGACCTTTGTGACACCAGTGGTGATCAAACACCTGCGCCTCTCGTTCTCTTTGACACCCACAGGTGCCACAGCACGTCTGTAAACACAGTTTGCTCATTTATGTCAGCTCACAGTCTATTAAACTCAACTGGTGGGTTGCAACTGAGGACCACTGCACTCAATATTTATTTATTTATTTGAATAGGGACAGATACAGTATACATAAGCTATGTTTCCATCCAAACTTGTGGATTTCCATCTCTTGTGTTCAAGAGAACAAATTCAACACTTCCTGGGAAACTGGTGCAAAATATCTGTATTAAAAATGGAAGTTGCTGCAATCAGGGAAGAAACTCTGGCTCTGTTTTCCTACATCATGACTTGCACCTCAGAGCGTCAGACCAAACACAATAAACTTCACGTTCTTTTGTGTTGAGATGCTGGTGTTTCTTAGGCATTTCTGAATGATCAAACCAACATTTGATTGGTCCGCTGGTGAGTTATCCAATCACATCCACTGTTGGAAGCAAAGTCATGTGAGTGTTTTGTTGTGCATCGAGGGATTTATCCGATTAATGTGTTTTCATCATAGTTTATGTGCATGTCCTCTTACTGGATAAAATATTTATCCACCTCAATTGAGCGATTCATTTTTTTAAATTTGCATTTACGCACATCTTGGCGTTTCCATCAAGCGTTTTTTATACAATATCCCAAAATGTGCATAAAAATAGGTGAACAGCCATCTAATGCAAGTATCAGCGTGTTTGTTGTTGTGAAAGCCATTATCTATATTTTATTATTAATAGTAGTATTTTATTGCATGCTAGATATACAATTGATATTCTTTTTTTTGCTATTGATATTTGAAATTCTAATTTTGATGCAAGGATGAATAATTCTAGATGGAAATATAATAATGTTGATTATTTTGTATTATTTTAATAAATAAAAAAAAAATTTTTAAATATATTATTAGAAATGGAATAACTATGTGAGTGTACAAATGTATTCATTATTTTTTGTGTCACAACAAAATGGAGCCTGTATTTGCATACTGTATATAAAATTGTTCCTTGTTTTTTAAATGTTTTTGCGAATGGGATTGTTTTTTCTTTATGTGAATGAACAGAATGTTCATCTGTTGGTGTGGATGCTAAATTATTATTGAGGGACGCCCACTGTGAAGATATTTATTGTTACACAGTTACAGTATATCTCTGCCCACTTCTTTAAAATAATTCCCTAAGAGTATTTAAGGTTGTCTTGCTGTGACTCTAGACCTAAGTATGGTTTGGCTGTAATTTTACACCTGTCTGAAGAGGCCGAAATAAGTCTGACATGTTGATAAGTCCCAGGTTTTTGGTTCGGTGTTCATCCAAGTTCCTCCCACACTCTTTGTTCACTGTAATCTGCATGAGCGCTGAAGCATTTAAGCAACACATTAGCGCTGATTGTTGGGGTCCTGTGGTGTAAAGTGTTCTGCATCTGTCAGATCCCAGCCTATTTATACAGGGATGAGCTAAGATCATGAGGCTCAGCACAGCAGCTTACCATGAGGCCGGCGTATCACACAGCAAAGTCTCAGAATACTTTAGTGCTCAGTACAGACATTATTAATGGTTCTTGTTCATTCATAAAAGATTTGTGTATGATTTTAGTCTTTCTCAAAAGCAGCATCATACTTATGGGGATGCTCAATACTGTATATTGGTAAAGTTGTTACATTGGTAGAGGTCACTATAGTATGTATTTTAAGGGGTCATGACATAAGAAATCAAATTGACCTTGATCTTTTGACATATAAGAGGTCTTTGTACCATTAAAACATCCTGCAAGCATTTATTTAATCAAGCTCCAAAAACAGCTTGTTTTGATATTGCAGGATCTGTGATGTAACGTGGGTAAATACATTTGCATATGACCGCCTCCAGAGCAAGACATTGATGAATAATTATACATCATCACACCATAGGCCCCGCCCACTGGCGTTCAGTCGCTTAACGTTTGGCATTTGCCTACACTGAATGTGAACGTCACGGTGTGTTCAGTTTCTGACACACTCCACACGCTTGAGTCTGTCGACAACAGGACAAATGATAGAGTGTAAGAACGTTTGCTTTGACATGTCCAGTTTAAACAGCTGGCTTGTGTCTCTTGAGCATTTAGTTTAGTAAATGAGGCACAGTGTAATGGAGAGTTCGCAAAGAAACTTTTGTTCTTATAAGATGAAGCAGCAACTGTATTGGATCTGACAGCAGCTGCATCACAAACCAGAAGTTAATCATTTCATGGCCATTTTATTTGGATAATGTTTTCAAAACACTGTTTCCTGTGCAATGACGTTAGCCAATCATAACAGTGATTTACTGACCAGCCTTAAAGGAGCCGAGCATTAAAAACGGATTATTTCAGACAGAGGGTCAGAATGAAGAGTGAAAATATTTTTTTATTCATCCATTATAATGTTGCAATACCTAAATTCACTTGTACAGTTCAAGATGATTGGTTTTAGTGTTTTTTAGTGATTTATTACAATGTATTTAGACAAAATAGCATATCAGTTATCAAATGAAGGCAATATACATTTGGGTGGCACGGTGTCTCAGTTGCCTCAAAGCAAGAAGGTCCCGAGCTGAGCCAGGATGACTCTCTGAACATGTTTGCACAAGTTTGCATGTTCTCTCCATGTGTGCTCGGGTTTCCTTTGAGCGCTCTGGCGTCCCCCACAATCCAAAGACATGCAGTTTAGGTAAATTGGAGAGTTTGCCCATAGATGTTTGAGTGTGTGAAAGCCCTGTGATGCTGGCCACCTTATACACACGATATCAGCCTTTTTGGATGGTTGCTTTTGTCTCTGGGTTCTGAATATGGTCCAGGAATGTGAGTCACCCAGAGTTTTGCTACATTAAAAATGCATTTACCTGTTAGTATCAGGGTTGTACTCTCTCTTTCTCTCTCTGTTACACACACACTTCCTACTTCCAACAACAAACTCAAGATATTAAACCGGGTTATCCTGCCCCATGATGATTACCTGGTACAATAAAAAACTAAATGTGACCTTTAACCTCCTATGAAAGTCGTTGTCAATATGATCTCTTTAACATCATATGAAACATCATATGGGATTTAAAAAGTAAGTCTGTATTATTGACCATATAAGTCATGAAGGCTTTAATACCAGCCTTATACTGAATCTTCTTCATCTTACACCTGGAGCTTTTTAAAGCATCTGTGCCCTACACTTGACAGAGGATAGACTGACCCCGTTTCCTCCGTGCAGGGGATTGTGGGACAGAATGTGCCTAACAAAAAAAAGACTCTTAAAATATATTGTATAGGAAGGAAGAAGATCATTTGTGAGGTTTGAGTGTTGACAAAAGTGCTGTTGCGGGAGAAAAAGACAGGCTTGGACACAGTGAAATAGGAAATGGAGAGAAAGATGGAGAACAAATGATGGAGAAAAGGAGGTTAGAGAGAGAGGAGAAGGGAGCGCGAGCTCATCATGAGTCAGTGAAGGGAACAGCTGGGAATGTTACGTGACAGGTGGAGAGTGTTTGGAAGCGGCTGTGTTTATTACTCTATTTACATGCCCTTGTGTGTATGTGTGTGTGTGTTTGTGTCTCACTAATCAGTGTGTTATCATTCAACATATTTGCACATCTAACTCTGAATAGGTATTTATTGCACTCCATTGTCACGAGTGATTGTCACCATTGCCACCTGGCTCTGTTCATCCTCACACTAATTCCTTGTGTTTATGTCTTCCTCTCTCACGACCCGCTCTGACTCACAGGAAGATCAAGTTGTGCTCCAGTGCACCGCGACTGTCCTGAAGGAGCAGATCAAACTATGCCTTTCCTGTGAGGGTTTCGGGAACCGCCTGTGCTTTCTAGAGACCACGTCAAATGCCCAGGTACGGTCGGCAAAAAGCCGTCAGGTGTTGATATTCTGAGCAGGAATGCCACTCCTCGTCACAAATATCCATATATTTTTGTCAGGTAAATAATAATAATAAAAAAAAAACTAATAAAGTAGAATAGTGGTTACTTATAATTACTGTATGCTCACTATATTTTAACTCTTAATTTTTTATTATTATTAAATATTTATATGCATTTTAATTCCTCATTACAAAACAGATTACAAAACACATTTTTCCTAGATCACTACAGTTATTTTTGTCAGGCAAATAATACTCAATACTTTTTATATTAAATGTATTACATTAATATTATTTAATCTTAAATTATAAAAAATTGTATTACAGTATTTTATTTATTTTATTACAGTATACAAACAGATTAGGCAATACTGTATATATTTTATATATATAATAAAATGAAAATATTAATACATTAAAATGCATTTAAAATGTAATATTTAATACAAATCTGTTTGGTATACTGTATATTTGTAATAAGGAATATTTGTAATAAGGAATTTAAATGAAAACACTCACACAAACTCATTTATTTTGCTGTTTAAACTGCAGCAATCAACATTTTTCATAACTAAACATTGTTTATAAAAATCCCATAAATTGGCATGTCATAATGCCAAATAAATAACCTTTTTTTTTTTGCTATTTTCAAAGCCATTAATCGTGGATGAGGCTAAACTTTTGTGTGTTTCTTCGTCTCCGTCTGCAGAATGTGCCGCCTGATCTGGCAATCTGTGCCTTTGTCCTTGAGCAGTCGCTGTCGGTGCGAGCCCTGCAGGAGATGCTGGCCAACACCGTGGAGATGAACGAGGTGAGAGTCTGCACAAAGGAGTGAGAGAGAGAGAGAAGGATGGAGAGGGGGAGAGCAGAGAGGGCCTAAAAGAGAAGGAATGATGAGAAAATACAGGGATAATTGAAAAAAAAAAATGGGTTGTTGAAATATTACTAAAATTACATTATGATTAACAAAACATGTTTGGTTTTTTACCATTTAAAAATGGTTTAAAAAAAAGGAAAGGAAAAATAAAAAAAGATCATTATTGCTAAATTTTTGCTAATGTAGCCTGTAGAGCTAATAAAGAAAATTTACACTTAAAATGTGGTTTTGAAATTTAAAGAAGTGGTAAACTAGTGATAAGAAAGACAGAGACAGGGAGAGGGGTGCTGAAGAATTTAACATAAAAGAATCTAATATTTGGTGTTAATATAGCTTAACGAGAGATTTATAAGCTATTCTTTTGTAGGCCGGTCATTTTTGACTCGTAACACCAAGGGCCCTATCTTGCACCCAGCGCAATTGACTTTGTACACCGTTTGTACATTTGTATCATTCCTATTTTGTACCCGACGCACAGCGGACTTTTCCCTCCACAGACACACGTCGGTAAATTTGGGAATGAACTTGCGCTCCCGGGGGGCGGTTCAGCGAAAAGAGGAGGCGTGTTCTGGCGCAAACGTTCCCTGGTGCTATTTTGCAGTTCCAGAAAACAATTCCACCACTGACCAGGAAAAACCTAGTCTAAAGTCAGTGGTGTGTTTTCAGTGGCGTGTTCATATGCTATTTTAAGGGCGCATGCTTGGCCATAATGTAGCGTGTGCACAACGCCATACACTTTGCTTCTCTCATCTACACAGACGCAGCAGTTGACATTTTTGCAAACCATACAAAATTACAAGGAAAAATATTCCACACAAGGGAAATCATTGTGGTGTCCATGAAGATGTGAAAAAATAGGCATAAATCTAGCTTATATTATACGCCTGTTTAACCGAAACTAATTTGGGTGGGTTTCTCCCGTCCCCATACAATGTCACTTCTCTGTGTTTTACGGTCCTGACGAGAACGTCGGTCTCCTCGGCTGTGAACCGCTCCTGGCAAATCCGCCGTTATAATAGCAATCCGCCATGGAACAAGCGTGCCTGCTCTTAAAGGGAATGTGAGATGATGCTCTGATTGGTTTATTTCACGTTACGCCCAAACCACACCTATGAGTAATGAAGCTACTTCAGACCAACACATTTTAGATTTGCGTCGGGCGCAAGAGTCATTTATCCCGCCGGTATAATAGCAACCGAGATCCGTCCACAAAGTTACTTGCGTTTCGCGTTTGATACTTGCGTTTCAGATCGTTAAAATAGGGCCCCAAGTGTGACATTGTGACATTTTGTACAAGATAAAAGCACTTCAAAACAAACTTCCTGGTTTGACATTAAATCACACTAGTGTGATTAACACTAAACATTTTTTTTTTTTAAATCCCCCGAAAAGTACAAAAATTGTCCAAAATCTTTTGGGAAATAGTTATAGCCTGTGTGAGCGAAGTCAGTAAGTTTTAGTAGAATATGATAACATTAACTAAAATTTTAGAAAAAAAAACAAATCCCATCCTCTTCTTAATTAGAATATTAATAATAGTGTAACTGTAACCATGGTATTGTGGCAGAAATAGTCGATATTCATTTCAGGGTTCGTACAACCTTTTGAGAGTGAAATTCCAGAACTTTTCAGGAACTTTCAAGTGCTTCACACAACTTTTTTCAGCGCTTAAAAGCTTTAAATGTGAATAATTGCGTTGCAGGTCGATTTAAGGTGTGCCCCCAAATGCTCTGCTTGTCCTCATGCCAACCCGTTTCATCATTACTCTTTCTTTCGTTTTATCTAAACCAGCCAATAAGAGTTGTATTTTACTGCTCTTAATTTTTAATCCATCTCTGTTTTTTTAATATTTTGAGTGCATGAGGTCATCAAAACAGTTTAATAGAGGTATTTCTGGCATTCGAGGGCAGATTTGTTAGTGTAACTTAATGTTTCATGTACTTTTTGTCTCTCTTCTGACCCTTCATCTCCTTTTCCTGCCAACTATAGGCAGTCGATTTGGATAAATGGGTATGTCTCATGTCTCATCGTATTCTTATTCCCTCAAACCTCAGCACCCTTCCTCTCCTCTGTTCCTAAATCTCCTACTCAGTGTCCGGTGTGGATGAAATAATGCTGTAGCTCCTCTTCTCTCCTAAACCTTTACTTCTGTCTGACCATTGACCGCTGTCACCTGTTCCTCACTTTGTCTGGTTTGGTTGGAGTTGAAATCCCATTTTGCTCTTCAAATGGCATTTCAAATGACACCTAGTCCGTGTGTATACGTGTGTACATTTGTAAGAAAGAGAGCAAGAAAGAGAGAGAGAGCATTCCAGTGTAAGATGAGCTCAGTGCCTCTGAATCCTATGATCCTAGGATATGATCTTTAGTCTACAGCCCACAGCACTAACACACAGTTCTGGCCAAAATGAAAGACTGCAGATTTCAAATACACATGCCTTGCCCCTGGCGTGTGACTGACAGACAGACAGACAGACAGACAGACAGACAGACTGATAGATAGATAGATAGATAGATAGATAGATAGGTAGATAGATAGATAGACATACAGATAGATAGATAGATAGTCATACAGATAGATAGACATACAGATAGATAGATAGATAGATAGATAGATAGATAGATAGATAGATGTTCGTTCTGAAACGTTTTAGTTCATCTAAAAATTGTACTACTTGTTTTTAGAGCATTCAGAGAACATTTAAAAGTAATATTCTTATAATGTTTGAAGAATGATAAAACGTTATTGACGTACGTATAACAAAGAAAAAAGTTTTTAAAGCATTTTGAAAACCTGTAGGTTTTGAACGGTCAGAGAACGTTTAGCACATTTAGTATAAACCTAACTGGTTTGCTTTTTCTGTGCAATTATGGTAACTGGAGCTTTTAAAGGGTAAGTTTACCCAAAATTGTAAAATTAATCCATATGAATTGAGTGGTTTAGTCCAAATTTACTTCGTAACACACAAATTAACCTCATTGGTCCTTGCTGAAGCTCAAACATGCTGCGTAACATGAGAATGAACCTCATTGGTTCTCGCATGTCAAGCGAACATACTTGAGCTTCCGTTTACCACAACTGATGTGTGAGTTGATGAATGTTTATATGCAAATAAAAGCCTAAATTCAATCTGTTCATCATGTAAAGCGATCGAGTCTCTTTAAAAAATTTGGACTAAACCGTTCAATATGGATTAGATTTACGATGTCTTCATGATCTTTCTGAAGAGTCAAAGTGGTAGTTGCGTAGCTGTCAATGGAGGGACAGAAAGCTCTCAGATTTCATCTAAAAGATCTTCATTTGTGTTCTGAAGATGAACGAAAGTCTTACGGGTTTGGAACGACATGAGGGCGAGTAATTACTGACTAATTACGAGTAATTACTAATTTTATCCTAATTGTATCCCTTTAAGCTTCAAAAGGGACTCAAAAGAGTTATCATAAAGTTGGACCTTTCATGACAAAGAGCTAGAAGTACATTATAAAAAAATTTGGAGCAACATTACCAACCTTATGTAATACATTAAAGTTGATTAGATTTTTCTTTATTTGGGAGAACGATCTGTTTAGGGTCTGCTGGGGTGTGCTTTCTCTCTCTCTCTCTCTCTCTTGCTTATGTATTCATTCTCATAAATACTATGAGATGGTAGCCAAAACTCACTAATAGCAACAATAATCGTGTTCTCTTGCTTTTAAACCTTACTGGATGTTGAGAAAAGGTAAGTGTTTGTTGTCCTCATGGCGACTGAATGTGAATCCACCTGGTTTGGTGTGACCTTTGACTCTTCTCTTCATTGGTTGTTTCTGTACTTATGTATGCTCTCCCCATGGTACTGTAACCATGGTAGATTGTGAACGGATGTGAAGAAATCATTGGTACTTTTTCATAACACTCTTTTTGTTTTCAATGTTCCTCTACTTTTGTCTCTCTGTTGTCTCCATGTGAAAACGGTGGATCTCTTCAGTTTCCTATGTAAAATGTTGCCATATACCATCCAACACAGGGTCAATCGACTTGTCTGATCCTCACAGCACTATTTATGAGTACAAAGAAGTTGTGTTAACTTCATGTTCTCTTTTGTTCCTCAATCTCAGTCATCTCAGGGAGGGGGACACCGGACGCTGCTGTATGGTCATGCCATCCTCCTGAGACACTACCACTCCAGCATGGTGAGCTATGACAGCATGACAGCTCTTTTTCACCATTTATGATGTTTAACGTGATGACGCTCATTTTGTTACCCTGAATCGCAGTATCTCAGCTGCCTGACGACGTCCCGTTCACTCACAGACAAGCTGGCCTTTGATGTGGGCCTGCAGGAGGACTCTACAGGTACACACGACGGACTCTTGACTCTTGATTTGAATCCCCACTGTTGGTCAAGAGCAATGGGTTGTTCTCATGTTGACTTATAAGGGCTGTTGGCGACACAGATTTAAATCTGTTCCTTTTTACTGTATTTAAAAAATAAAATACATTTAAAGTCTACCAAAACATTTTTTTTTCTCTGGTTGCATTTCTTTTCCTGAGCTGAACAATTGCTACTACTACTAAAAATAATTATTATTATTAAATTCAAGGATAAATTACAACTTCATGATGTGTAATTTATAATAAAACAGTGATTTTGTCTTGTTATCTATTGTTACACTTGTCAAGTCAAGTCAAGTCACCTTTATTTATATAGCGCTTTTTACAATACAGATTGTATCAAAGCAGCTTCACAGTGATAACATGAAAATAATACAACAAAGTTTGTTTCTAGAAGAAAATTGCATCATTGTCCACCAGGAACACGCTGACTTTTTGTGACTTTAGCTTATTCAGCGTATCCCCCAGAGTTAGATAAGTCCATACATACCCTTCTCATCTCTGTGCGTGCCGTAACCCTGTCTGCTAACCCACCGCTAGCCTAGCTTAGCACAAAGACTGGAGGTAAATGGCTCCAGCTAGCATACTGCTCCCGATAAGTGACAAAATAACGCCTACATTTTCCTATTTACATTGTGATTTGTATACAAATAACAAGGTCACATGAGACACAGCCGTCTTCTAACCGTATACATACTGGGAACTATATTCTCAGAAGGCGAAGCACTGCTACTTGGGTGGCGTGTTCCTTTAAGTAAGGCAGATCAATAATATTATTGAATATTAAATGTCCCCAACTAAGCAAGGCAACAGTGGCAAGGAACCAAAACTCCATCAGGACTTGTGACAGTAATATTTGTATGCATTTGTTTGTGTTATAGCAGTATTTGTAATATGTACTGTATGTTAGATTTGTTTTAACTGCACAGATTCTTTGTGTCTCTGTATGTTCAGGGGAAGCATGTTGGTGGACCATTCATCCTGCATCCAAACAGAGGTCAGAGGGTGAGAAGGTCCGAGTAGGAGACGACCTGATCCTGGTTAGTGTGTCATCAGAGAGATACCTGGTAAGACTTTCTAGAGCTGTATAAATATCAAACATGATTCTCTATGCAAGTTGACAGCTGGTATCTGTGATATCTTTTGCAGCATCTGTCATACGCCAGCGGGGATCTGATGGTAGACGCCTCCTTTATGCAGACCTTGTGGAACATGAATCCAGTCTGCTCGGGGTGTGAGCTGGCAGAGGGTCAGTGTTCAGCAAGATACAGAGAGCTCACAATCAAATCAAATATAATATCTGTAATTTGTAAAGGTAATTTAAATGACCGTGTTCTTGTCTTTGTATTTACCCTTTTCAGGATACTTAACTGGGGGTCATGTCTTAAGACTGTTTCATGGTCACATGGATGAGTGTCTGGCCATCTCAATGCCTGATCAGGGAGAGGAACAGCGCAAGTGAGTACAGTATATACTTACATATTAACATTCAAAAATTTGAAATCTGAAAAAGGGATTTGAAATGTCTTTGAAAGCATCAAGCAAGGCTGGATTTATTTGATCAAAAATACAGAAAAAACAGCAATATTGTGAAATATGATTAAATCAAATAATTGTGTTCTGTTTTATTATCATTTAACATGTCAATTAATTTCTGTGATGGTAAAGCAGTCATTCCTCTAGTCTTCAGTGTCACATGATCCTACAGAAATCATACTAATATGCTGATTTGGTGCTCAATAATTTCTTATATTTTTGTGGAAATCGTGATTATTATTTTTTTGCATTCTTTGATGAACAGAAAGGTTAGAAGAATAGCATTCAATTGAAATAGAAATCATTTGTAACATAATTTTCACACGCACATATATATATATATATATATATATAATTGTATATACAATTGATTATTTAAGCAGGCTGTTTTTGTTCCTGTTCCATGTAAATGACCTCTGCTCATGATTGACAAGCCTTTGCATACTGTGTATTTCACACCGAATGAATGCTTAATACAAGTGAGGATGATAATCTTAACGTGCTCATGATTGTAATCTCTCTAGGATTGCACAATATGAAGGAGGGGCGGTATGTAGTCAGGCCCGTTCATTGTGGAGACTTGAGCCTCTGAGAATCGGGTGAGACCATCTCACATCTCATAACTGTGACGATATATATGTTGCTATTTTTTGGCTTATACCTTTGTGTGTGATTTCTCTGCAGTTGGAGTGGTAGCCACATGAAGTGGGGTCAGGCCTTCCGCGTACGCCACATCACAACGGGTCGGTACCTGTGTCTGGACGAGGAGAAGGGTCTGATGGTTCTGGATCCAGAGAAAGCGAACACTAAACTGTCTGCCTTCTGTTTCCGTGCATCAAAGGTCCGTTTGAACTTATCTAAATACAAATATCTATTTTGCCAGTTTTACTTTATAATTGTTCAAGTCACGAACAGCCTGTGACACTGATATTTTAATTCCTTTCTATGTAAAGCATTTTGAATAACTGTTTTAATTTTCCTTGCTTGTATTTTGTGATTATTTTTATTCCTTTCTATGCAAAGCACTTTGAATTGCCATAGTGTATGAAATGTGCTATATAAATAAACTTGTCTTGCCTTGACTAATTGCATTTCTGTTCTCTCTCTGTTTTTCTCTTCCTGTCTACGTGTTTGTTCCCACTCTCCTCTGTTGTGTTTATTCCCGGAGAACAGGAGAAAGTGGAGGGGGAGAAGAAGAAGCGAGATGTGGAAGGAATGGGAGTTCCTGAGATCAAGTATGGCGAGTCCATGTGTTTCATGCAGCATCACTCCACAGGGCTGTGGCTCACGTACGCTGCTCTAGATGCTAAGGCGGCTCGTCTGGGAACCATGAAGAGAAGGGTATGAAGCTCGCTGAACCACAAACCACATGATACCCACTTATATACCTGATGTCAAGGCTTTCAACCTATTTATTATGATCTTACCTCTCTTTCTCTCAGGCCATACTACATCAAGAGGGCCATATGGATGATGCACTGACTTGCTCTCGCTCTCAAACAGAAGAGTCTCAGGCTGCTCGTATGATCTACAGCACAACGGGCCTTTTTACACAGTTCATCAAGTATGACTGTACTTCACACACACAATGACATATAATTAATTTATACTGTATATTATACGGTAACACTGAATATTGAGTAAAATTGTATTTTCAGTTTTTTTATGCTACGGGGCTGTTGAATGCTTGAATCTGATTGGTTGACAAGCGTTCTAAGGCGTGCAATTATTTTCAGGGAAACGCACGGCTAAAGGCAGGTCGCATTACAGTTCCAGATCACTTCGCCAAATGATTTCAGTTATTTTAAAGGTCCTTACAGCCTACACCATTAAAAGAATCAAAACCCACAACGACACTGACCAAGCAAATAAACATAGTGAACAAAAAATGATCAATTATTTACGTGTTTTTAGCCACAAAATGACACTTTATTATGTACAAACAGCACATCCTCTCTTTCGCCCGCTCTCTCTCACACTTAAACGCACACACACATACAGCACGGACACACACTCACTCAGAAACGTGTTATCAGCGCTGCTCTGACTATTTTGTCAGTAAAATAGTTTAGCAATTTAAAAGCTACATGACATTTCTCACTAGCGAGGTAGTAACTGCGCTGTTCTTGAAGCAGATAAACTCACAGTTTCGCTATTAGAAGAGACGCTGCTGCTGAACACTGTTGAGAAACACACAGACTCGGGTAATTCACATATGTGACCCTGGATCACAAAACCAGTCACATGTCGCACGGGTATATTTGTGGCAATAGCCAACAATACATTGTATGGGTTAAACATATCGATTTTTCTTTTATGCCAAAAATCATTAGGATATTAAGTAAAGATCATGTTCCATGAAGATATTTTGTAAATTTCCTACCGTAAATATATAAAACATTTATTTTTGTGAGTGAATGCAGCACAATCGTGAACATAAATGGACAACTTTAAAGGAGATTTTCTCAATGTTTAGATTTTTTTGCACCCTCAGATTCCAGATTTTCATATAGTTGTATCTCAGCCAAATATTGTCCTATTCTAACATACCAAACACCAATGGAAAGCTCATTTATTCAGCTTTCATGTGATGTATAAATAACTGACCCATGTGACTGGTTTTGTGGTCCAGTGTCACATATGCTTAATCTCTCTCTGTCTCTCTCTCTCTCACTGCATTAATAACTGCATTAGTCTACTATCAGTGGCTCAAGTCTCCGTTACTAGCTCTAAATTGACGTTTTGGAATTAGCATCTGAGGCTTGGGATGAGATGCGTAAAAAATATTTCTACACACAAGCATTTTTAAGGACAAAAACCTGACAAACGTCTAAAAACATCTTAACAATATCTTGAGGTGTGGTATCAGTAGTATAAGTGGAATAATTGACCATGAATTATTGACAAATATTTTTCTAATAATTCAACGACCCGTCGTCAATTATTCCTTGCATATGTAATTTTCCGTTTTTGGCACATAAAAAACGAGTATACTGACTAAAATGGAAAAAAAAGCTATATTTCTAATATTGACCTATTCAGGCTGATAATTCCAGAAATGTTCCGAGACAGTTGTCTTATATTCTCTGAATGTGCTTCATCCTCTCCTCTCTCTTCAATGTCAGAGGTCTGGACTCTCTGAGTGGGAAAAACAAATCTCCCGGTCCAGTGTCCCTGCCACTGGACGCAGTGATCCTGTCCCTGCAGGATCTGATCCATTACTTCCGGCCTCCAGAAGACGAGCTGGAACACGAGGAGAAACAGACCAAGCTGCGCTCTCTACGCAACCGACAAAACCTCTTCCAAGAAGAGGTCTGTGTATGTGTGTGTTTGTGCCTGTCTGTCTGAAAATCAGCCCTGATCCACATTCATTTAATCTTTCTTTTGTGATGCAGGGCATGATCACAATCGTGCTAGATTGCATCGACCGCCTGAATGTCTACAATACTGCTGCACACTTCTCTGAGTTTGCTGGAGAGGAAGCAGCCGAATCCTGGAAAGAGATTGTCAATCTGCTCTATGAACTGCTTGGTGAATAAATATACATTTAAATATAAATAAATAAAATATAAAAAATTCAGATTTTTAAATGTTTTTGAAATAAGTCTCGTATGCTTGCCAAGGCTGCATTTATCAAAAATACAGTAAAAAAAATCTAATTGTGAAATATAATTACAATTTAAAATAACTGTTTTCAATGATTTCTGAAGGATCATGTGATACTGAAGACTGGAGTAAGGATGCTGAAAATTCAGCTTTGCATCTCAGAAATAAGAATGAAAAAAAAAGAATAATTTTATTCAGCAAGGATGCACTATATTTATCAAAACTGACAGTAAAGACATTTATACTAGTGTTACAAAAGATATCTATATAAAATAAATGCTGTTCTTCTCAACTTCTGTACATCAGAGAATTCTGAAAAGAAGTATTACAGTTTCCACAAAAATATTAAGTAGAAAAAAATGTTTTAAACTGATATAATAATACGAATATTTATTAATGACTTGGCACCAATAATAATTGCGCAGCAATTCAGCATATTAGAAGGATTACTGAAGGATCATGTGACACTGAAAACTTTATCATCACAGGAATAAATTACATTTGAAAATATTACAATAAAAAAACATTCATTTTAAATTGTAACAATATTTCACGATGTTACTGTATTTTTTATCAAATAAATGCAGCCTTGGTGAGCATAAGAAACTTATTAAAAGATCTTAATTATTCCGAACCAGTAGTGTAAATATAAATAATTTGTGCATGCATCTGTAAATGTGTGTCTGTTTTTGCAGCGTCTCTGATCAGAGGAAACCGTTCTAACTGTGCTCTGTTTTGTGATAACCTGGACTGGTTGGTCAGTAAACTGGATCGTCTGGAAGCTTCTTCAGGTTTGTGCAAAATCTTCAACAAATGGCAGAAAATGAACACAACCTGTTTTGATGTCTTGCAACATCTTGCTCTTTATGTCTTTCTTCTCTTCTCTAGGCATTCTAGAGGTGCTGTACTGTGTTCTGATTGAAAGTCCTGAAGTCCTGAACATCATTCAGGAGAATCACATCAAGTCTATCATTTCTCTCCTGGACAAACACGGTCGAAACCATAAGGTCTAACTGTAAACGTGATTTGGTCAATTAACATTTAGCATTTTTCTACACATAGACGATCTCACTCTCCTCTGCCTTTTTCTGGACAGGTTTTAGATGTATTACGTTCTCTCTGTGTGTGTAACGGTGTTGCTGTGAGGTCCAATCAAAACCTCATCACAGAAAATTTGCTTCCGGGCCGCGACCTCCTGCTGCAGACTAACATTGTTAACTATGTATCAAGGTTTGTTGAGATATAAATGTTTATATTATAACGCTTTTTTGCATGTTCAACTTTCTTTAGTGTGTAATGTTGCTGTTTGAGCATGAAGAAGGTCTGCAAAGTTCCAAAGCACAAAGTTATTCTCTATATCAGAGCACAGTTTCTGAAACGCCTCCATAGTATTCTTGAGTTTTCTTGAGTGAGAACAAACACACCACAATATCCCATTTAAATAATACCCGCCCAAGGCATACGCAGAGAAAAGGGGCGTTAGTAGTGTGTTGAAACTGGCAGTTATGGTAAGGGGCGGGACATTTCCCAAACATGCTCGAAGATCTTGACCAATCACAACACACTGCTCCAGCTGACCAATCAGATAAGATTGTGCTTTTCAGAAGGAGGGGCTTCATAGATAGAGGAACTAAACAGAGCATTACTGACAGACTGGGAAGAGAGGAGCTGCAACAATCAAATGTGTTTTTCGAACATTCAGGCATGAAAACCTATTCTAGCAGGTCCCAAAAACAAAATCAAGTTTTTGTAAAATGGCATAATAGATCTTCTTTGGGTTAGTTTACCCAAAAATGAAAATTCTGTCATTAATTATTTACCGTCATGTATTACGTCAATTATTCACCCGTAAGACTTCGTTCATCTTCGGAACACAAATGAAGATATTTTGGATGAAATCTGAGAGCTTTCTGTTCCTCCATTGTCAGTCTATGCAACTACCGCTTTGACACTTCAAAAAGTTCATAAAGAGATCGTAAAAGTTCCTTTCATATCGTTTCTTTCCTTCATTTGAGTTCCAAAGATGAACAAAAGTCTTGCTGGTTTGGAAAGACATGATGGTAAATAAATGATGACAGAATTTTCATTTTTGGTTGAACTATCCTTTTAAAATGAATTGCACCTTTTTTTTTCATTTACTGCAGCTTTTGTTCCTCAAGATGCACTAAATCAAAGAAATTGAAAAGATTATGAACCGTTTACTGCATAAATGTCACTTTCTCCTTGTAGCGTGAGGCCCAATATCTTTTTGGGGACTTGTGAAGGTTCCACACAGTTTAAGAAGTGGTACTTTGAGGTGATGGTGGACTATGTGGAGCCGTTTGTGACAGCCCAGGCTACCCATCTGCGTGTTGGCTGGGCTCTGACTGAGGGCTTCAGTCCGTACCCGGGAGGAGGAGAGGGCTGGGGTGGCAACGGTGTGGGTGATGACCTCTACTCTTATGGCTTTGATGGCCTTCACTTGTGGTCAGGTAAATGTGGTGATCTTGTATATTCTATATACAGTGTTGTGTGAGTATTTATGTTCCTCAAACCATCATTTTCTCTGTGTAGGTCACGTGTCTCGTCAGGTGGCTTCACCCAACCAGCACATCCTGGCAGCTGATGACGTTGTGAGCTGCTGTCTGGATCTGAGCGTGCCCAGTATCTCCTTTCGTATTAATGGGCATCCAGTCCAGGGAATGTTTGAGAACTTCAACGTAGACGGCCTTTTCTTCCCTGTCATTAGCTTCTCCGCGGGAGTGAAGTAATTAACGTTATTATTTTGTTATTTTGTTACTTTTCTTATAAAATGTATATACATATATTCACAAATATATTAAAATAGAAAACTGTTCTTTTTAAAGTGTAATAATATTTCAGAAAGCAACTGTTTTACTATATTTTTGATTAAATAAATGCAGCCTCTGTGAGACATATTTCCAAAAACATCTTACCGGCCCAGAGACAGGGACAATATTTTCTGAATAATTAATGAAAACACTAAATACTAAAATCAGTAATATATGATTTATTCATGCACATTTATAATGTCTTCTCACTTGTTGAACCGTGTTTTCGTTCATTTCTCAGATCTCGTTTCCTTTTGGGAGGCCGTCATGGGGATTTTAAGTTCTTGCCCCCTCCTGGTTATGCACCATGTTACGAAGCTCTTCTTCCCAAAGACAGAATGCGCATTGAACACATTAAGGAGTATAAACATGACTTCAGTGGAGTCCGAAACCTGCTGGGCCCCACGCAGTCCCTCACACACACTTCATTCACTCCCTGTCCTGTTGACACTGCCCAGGTAAACTAAACTACCCACATTTGTTTCCCTCACTCCACTGTTGCTTGGCAGAAACACTTTCACTGAGCGGTCAATGTACGTGTTGTGTATGTCATTTGTAGATTGTGCTTCCTCCTCATTTGGAGCGGATCAGAGAGAAACTTGCCGAAAACATCCACGAGCTCTGGGCCGTCACCCGTATTGAGCAGGGTTGGACCTACGGAGTGGTGAGTGCTTTCCGCCTCATGTTTTTCGCAAACAAACACCAACTCAACAACACACATACTGTAAATATAGGCTGTGTTCACACTTGTAGTTCGGTTCACTTGGTTCGTTTGGTCTGGACCAAACAAAAAAAAGGTCCTGGTCCACTTACCATTCACACTGGCATTTTAACATCGAACCTAAAGATACCAAACCTAAAGGCATAGGGATGTGTTCACAAACGGATTGGTCTGCTCTTATTATGTATATTTCACGACAGAACTTACCGAACATCCAGAACAATGCTCTGTTCTGGGCTAGATGCACTCATTGTATGTGCGTAGCCTACATATGATGGTATTTAGACCAGCTGAGAACTCGTGAAGAGCTTCAGGAAGTCAAAACAGCATCAGGAATCCCTCAGTCACACACAAACGAAGATCTGCTGCGAGGAGATGTGGTTCTGATGCCTGTACTGAACTGTGATGGGCAACATCACGACTATGACGAGAAAAAACAGGCATACTTGAGCATTCTGTCCTTTTTAGGTTTGACATCATGTCCCGTTTTTTGGTTTGTTTACATGTCTTTGGTCCATGTTGCAAGTTGCATTCATATTTCATTCGAACCGCACCAGAGTTCGTTTGGAAGCGGACCGAGACCCATCTTTTCAGCGTCTCAGTCCGCTTGTTTGGTGCGTACCAGGGTTCAAATGGCAGCGTTCACACACTTATTCAAATGAACCGCTCTAACAGAGCAATTGCACCAGGGTTCGTTTTAATTAAACCAAACATGCCAAGTGTGAACACACCCATAAACACAAGATCCTTAATAAAGTTAAATGTTTAAATAAAGTTAAAAAATGCTGTCTCTCTCAGTTCAGGGATGATAATAAGAAGTTGCACCCGTGTTTGGTGGACTTTCATAGTCTTCCAGAACCCGAGAGGAATTATAACCTCCAGATGTCTGGAGAGACCTTGAAGTGAGTGTCTGTTGAATCTCAAATCTCTGAAGGTCACTTGCTTATGCATACGTCTTTCTATCCAATTTATTGAGCAACTTTTTTTTTCTCCTTGACCTCTCCAGAACCCTCTTAGCTCTGGGCTGCCATGTAGGCATGGGAGATGAGAAAGCAGAGGAGAATCTGAGGAAGATCAAACTGCCCAAAACGTATGTAAACCTAAAAAAAAACCACACTTTTATCTTGTAATTTTATATGGTTTTGGTTTTCAAATTTTTCTGTTTCTTGGTCAGTTATGTGATGAGCAGTGGGTACAAACCTGCTCCTCTGGACCTCAATCATGTCAAACTGACGCCCAATCAGAACCAGCTGGTGGAGAAGCTGGCGGAAAATGGGCACAATGTTTGGGCACGGGACAGAGTCAGACAAGGATGGACCTACAGCATTATGCAGGTACAGTAGATGTGGGAGCAGAAATTACAGTTACGTCACTGCAGTTGCGTGCACATTATGGTGGAGGAAAACGGGCGAGATCCAAGAAATATGAAAGAAAAAAGTAGACCATCCAGGGAAGGGCGTAGTTTTGAACATTGGGGGGTTGAAGTGTGAACCGTTTCCCAGGACATGCTCCCTTGTGAGATTTATTTGTTTTTTTATTTTTGCAAAATGTTCTTTTGTGGTATCTTACCTATCATCCACACATGCAAAGTTGGTTGATAACATAATTGATAAAGCAATAGCCTAGTTAACAATTACTTGTTTACATAGCGTATATGATGTATTTTATATTATTTAAGCATCTGGTTTATTTCCTACTTCTTAACAATTCATCAGGCTCTTAATGAGTTTGGGTATGTTTTGCCAATATCAGTCATCATTAGAACAGAGCACATTTTACACATAGGGAAAACATATTGTTTGGTCAATAACTCATGAAGGTCCAGAATTTAAAGCTCCTGATCCTAACTTGTACTTTCCCTTATGAAAAAGTGCCATACTTGTTTAACTGTAGCATTTGTTAGAATAAGGCTATAGTTACAGGTGAGATCATTGATGGCTCCTCACTGGGCCAATGTTGACTTCTTTTTTTTTTTATCTATAGCATTTTTTTGTGAAAAATAGCAACTTACACATTTTGAAACTATTGCCACAACATGCCATAGCTGTAATATAAATCTATAGTGAATAATATGTTTCATTAACAGATTACCTATTATAATTTCTACAAGTTAGTCCAAATTTACCACAACAAACGTGAGTAATTTAAAAAGCTTTCTAATTTAAGTTAGATCATTTTTATCTGTACTTTTAGTTTATGTAGCCTTTTTAGACTTTATAGTGTTTTAAAGTTGAAAATTCTCAATAGAATTCAAATGGATCGCACATTGTATCATCGGTGTTGTGATAAGAGCAGCTTGCACAAATCTTGGAGCGCGCTGGTGAGCGCGTGCACATTATGCAGTGATTTGTGAATTTCGCTTCAGTCATATTGTGCTGATAATTGATTTTGGACGGGAACTTCACAGAAATTTCTGTGAACTGGAATTCAATTAATACTTGAAAGGGAGCCCAAACTTTTTACTCTTATTACTTACCCTCAGGACATCATGAATAAACGTAACCCTCGTTTGGTGCCATACAACCTGCTGGATGAGAGAACAAAGAAGACTAACAGAGACAGTGTGAACAACGCTGTACGCACTCTGATTGGCTATGGATACAACATCGAACCTCCAGATCAGGAGAGCAGTGAGTCTTTGTCTTTCATATACGACTTTCATGTCTTTCATATACAGCATTTGACATTTACTTTTACTTACGCTCTCCAGCCACTGTGGCTAGTGGTTTTCCAAAGTTACTAGCCACTCAGCATTTTCACTGGCCACAATTTTGACACCGATACCATAGGAAAAACTGCCAATATTTTTTATATTATCTCATAATTTGGCAGAAGGTATATTAGGCTGCTGTCACTTAAAGACCTGACGCACAGATCCATATAGTGTTACACATACGTTTTCTTTCTCAACTGCTTACGTTCACTAGGGCTGTCAAACGATTAATCGCGATTAATCGCATCCAAAATAAAAGTTTGTGTTTACATAATATATGTGTGTGTATGGAGTATAATTATTTTCTATATATAAATACACACACATGCATATATATTAAAAAAAATGTGTTATATATAAAATATTTATATATAATATAAATTATATATAATATAAATATATATACACAGTATATACATGCAAATATTTCTTATATATATA
Organism: Squalius cephalus; assembly: GCF_949319135.1. Classification (NCBI taxonomy): domain Eukaryota; kingdom Metazoa; phylum Chordata; class Actinopteri; order Cypriniformes; family Leuciscidae; genus Squalius; species Squalius cephalus. The sequence continues at coordinate 4,998,430 of NC_137127.1, read as the reverse complement.
CATGCATGTGTGTGTATTTATATTTAGAAAATAATTATACACCGTACACACACATATAATTATGTAAAAACAAACTTTTATTTTGGATGCGATTAATCGCGATTAATCGTTTGACAGCCCTAGTTCACTTAAAACATAACTGACTGTGTTTACGTGAATACTTGGCAAGAGCGGTATTTTGACATTATTTTGTGTGAATTTGACAGTTTAAGCACAAGAGGCGGCTTTATGTTCCTGCACTTTGGGTGTGAACACAAAATCTGAGGGAATTAGTAAATGCGCAATAAGCGCAATCCCACACAGAAATTCCAACCCTGTAACACCAACAATAAAAAACGAGTATTGGAAGCGTTTTTCAGTATTGATATGTATTGAAAAATCAATATGGTTGACAACACTTCGTTTATTATTTCAGATGCCTTTTTAAAAACTGCAATTGAAAAATGTATATATTATATATAAAATTCAACCCGCCAAAGTGGCTAGTAAGAGATGAAATCCACCCGCATTCGGCAGGTTGGCAGATGTAAATGTCAAGCCCTGATTCAGTAGGATATACTAGGATCCAGAACTGGATGAAAATGTATTGTTTATTCAGTTCTAAATTCTTCAAATCTCTTTTTTCCACAGGTGGTCATGTTGAGAACACAGGTGGAGATAAAGTGCGTATCTTCAGGGCAGAGAAGCAGTACGCCATCACCTCGGGAAAGTGGTACTTTGAGTTTGAGGCCGTAACCACCGGAGAGATGAGGGTGGGCTGGGCTCGACCGAACGTCCGCTCTGATGTTGAGCTTGGTTCTGATGAGCTGGCCTATGTCTTTAATGGAAACAGGGTCAGTGGTGTCATATTAATCTAACTCTGTTGTGTTATATGGTACCAGGCTGTAGGACATCTTTCCAGCTAATTGGATTGTTTGCCGCACAAGTTGCTGACAAACTATTTTGTATAGATGCAATAAAAGCTAAACTACTCTCATTTTCACTCCCTGCAGGCTCAGCGATGGCACATTGGTAATGAGCCATTTGGTCGTCAGTGGCAGTCTGGTGATGTGGTCGGTTGCATGATAGACCTCACTGAAATGAACATCATGTTCACTCTTAACGGAGAGATGCTGATCAGCGATTCTGGCTCTGAAATGGCCTTCAAAGACATCGAGCCTGGAGACGGTGAGGATTTGGGCTATAAAGTTGTTGTTTTTTTTGTAGTAAATTTTCAATAATTAGTTTTTAGAGGTAATGTGTATTTTTAAATAAGCTTTGTCGTTCAGGAAAAGTCTGTAGTTAAGTGTTTGGGTGAGTCTCAAGAGGTTTGTTTCCACAGACACAGATCAATCCTAGTCTTGGATTTAAAAAGATGTGTAATTGAAATTTAGTTCTGATTGAATAGTTGTTTTTTAGTATTAAGGAAATGGATTCAAGGTATTAAATGGATAATACACACAGAACTGAAAATACTCATCATTTACTTTCACTCTCGTGAAACCTGTATGAATTTCTTTCTTCCATCAAACAAAATATAAATTTCTGAATAATAGACTGGCTTGGCAGCAACCTAAAGGTGTTATAAAAACTGTCCATATGATTAATGTGCCATATTTTAAGTCTTGTAAAGCCATTCAATAGCGTATTTCAATATGCAAATTTAATAGCAAAATCTAATATGGCACCTTAGATGTTGATTACATTTTTGGCACAAAATGCACAAGTATTAATGGTGTTTGCCATCAAATGGGGTCAACATGCAGCTTTAGTAATTAAGTAATTAATTACTAATAAAAAAAAAGATATAATTAGTAATTAATTTTGTAATTAATGTAATTATGAGATGACAACACGTGACGTTCTTGAATCTGCTGTGTTCATGTGGTACAAGTAGGAGCTCTCAGAAAATTCCAAGTTTACAAGTTGTAATTATGAGTTCTACTTGGATGTGAAGTTGTAATCTGGTAATTACGGTAATTATGATGGCATGAACGCACCTATATATTGCGATTTATTACTTTTTTTATCACAATTCTTAAGTCACAATACAAAATTATTGCGATTAAATACATTTTGTGGCATGCTAATTATTGTGATTACATATATAGCTATGTATTACCTTTTTTTAACTGCAAATGTCCCCAAAAAGAAGCTGATTTTACAGCAGCTTTGCCGTCCTTATCTAAGGCTAACCCTATCTCTGAATGATGGAGTGTGAGGTGAGTCCTCTTGTTCGTAGTATTCCCAGGGTATTTCACCATCATACGAGACTCTTTGCAAATCTCATGTGTCATATATCCATCACCTTTGTCCCATCCTTGTTAAAAAAATTCAAAATAAGTCCATATGTTGTATACGAACGTGGATTATTTCTTTCTCTGACGACTCCATCTTGGTTTTACCAACTTGCACACTGACTATCTCCTCTGTTGACCTCACCAGAAAAAGCAGCATTATAGTAGTGGACTGAAAAAGCAGTTGATTTTTTAATTCTACTATCAAATAAATGAGAATAAAAGACCAATACTGGATATATTGTATTTGTAAAACAATATTGCCATGCAAAATATCTCTTTTCTACGTTGTATCGATTTTGTTGCTATAAATCAGCCTCTTTTCTTTATTTTTCTCTCTCCAGGTTTTATTCCAGTCTGCATGTTGGGTCTTTCTCAGGTTGGCCGTATAAACCTAGGTCAGAATGTTAGCAGCCTACGCTACTTCGCCATCTGTGGGCTCCAAGAGGGCTTTGAGCCATTCGCCATCAACATGAAGAGAGACATCACTATGTGGTTCAGTAAGAGCCTGCCTCAGTTTGTCCCTGTTCCCACCGACCACAACCACATTGAGGTATTTGAGGAATCTTTGTGACATTTAATTGAGTTTAAAGTTAAAGGTTATGGACCTGCTTTATTGTCCTGTATTGTGACCTGTAGGTTTCTCGTGTGGATGGAACCGTAGACAGCGCCCCCTGTCTGAAAATAACCCACAAGACATTCGGATCCCAAAACGCCAACACAGACATGCTGTTCTTCAGACTGAGCATGCCTGTAGAGTTCGACCTGACCTTCAAGGTCACCGCTGGCACCACTCCCCTCACTCGGACCCTCACCATCCCTGAGGATCAGGTGCTGGAGGTGGACCCCGATTCTGAATTTGAGGTGCTGAAAAAGTCAGCCAGTCGCAAAGAGCAGGAGGAGAAGGAAAAGGAGCCATCCGTGCCCAAAGATATCCCAAGCAGCAAAGAAAATGACAAAGACACTGCGTCCGAGAAAGGAAAAAAGAAAGGGTGAGAATCAGGGACTTTTATGAAGTGGTAACACTTTACAATAAGGTTCAGTAGTTAACATTAGTTAATGTATTAATAACATGAGCTAACCACGAGCAATACATTTGTTACTGTACCGTATTTGTAAATCTTTTAGTTAAAGGGGTGGTTGATTATGATTTCACTCATCTAACTTTAGTTAGTGTGTAATGTTGCTGTTTGAGCATAAACAACATCTGCAAAGTTACGACGCTCAAAGTTCAAAGCAAAGGGAGATATTTTCTTTTTAAAGAAATTGCTTTTTAAGGACTACAACGAATGGCTGGTAGGGACTACACAACATTCCTCCCGGGTTAGTGACATCACTAACCCTAGAATCTACATAAACCCCGCCCCCGGGAACGTGATTTATAGATTATCATAACAAGCTACATTAATTCATCAACTAACCATTCAGAAATGTTGTCTACATGTTGTCACTTCTTGAGTCTTTCAATCTTTGCCTGACTCCGGTTTGAACATAAAAGGCAAAACGTTTTTTAAATTTTCAGTGCATGTGTGTGTGAGGTTCTGCTAACACAAGAGCTGTTGAAGCTCCGCCCTCTGTGCCGGGAGCTGCAGCTCATTTGCATTTAAAGGGACAGACCCAAAAACGGTGCGTTTTTGCTCACCCTCAAAAAGTGACAATTTTAACATGTTGTAAAAAAAATCTCTGTTGGGTATTCTGAGCTAAAACTTCACATACACACTCTAGGGACATCAGACACTTATTTTACATCTTTTGAAAAGGGCATGATACCACCCCTTTAATAAAAATAAAGCTGTTCATTGTTTGTTCATGTTAGTTCACAGTGCATTAACTAATGTTAACAAGATTTTAATAAAGTATAAGTAAATATTGAAATTAACAGTCACAAAGATTAATAAATGCTGTAAAGTGCAGTTCATTATTAGTTCATGCTAACTAATGCAGTTAACTAATGAACCATATTGTAGTTAAAAAGTGTTTTTCCTGTATATGTATACCTTTATATATGTATACCTTTAGCATACCTTTAAAAAGAGTACTTGTTACCGAAATAATATACCTCTCTACAAATCTCTCGTTCATGCTTGACCACTCAAATTTATTCCCTCAGCTTCTTGTTTAAGGCTAAAAAGGCAGCCATGACTACCCCTCCTCCACCTCCACCTCTTATGCCCCGTTTGATGGAGGATGTGGTGCCCGATGATCGCGATGACCCGGAGATCATCCTCAATACGACCACAGTCAGTCTTCATTACAAGATCTGTCATATATGACACATTCTCTGCTCGTTTCCTCACGTCTCCTTCTCTCTCTGTCTCCACTATGCAGTATTATTACTCAGTCCGTATCTTCGCCGGGCAAGAGCCTAGCGGGGTATGGGTGGGTTGGGTCACCCCTGACTTCCACATGTATGACCTCAACTTCGACCTGTCTAAGGTCCGTACTGTCACTTTGACAGTTGGAGACGACAAGGGCAACATACACGACAGGTGAGATGTGATAAAGATTCAGCTGTCATTGAAATGTTGGCCAATGTGGACAAATACAAGAAGCTGCAATGCGGAGAAGCATTTGGTTAAAAATAAATGTTCAGTATAGTGAGGTGATGTAGGTGAATATCGATTTTGGTGATGTAAGAGCACTGCACTAGTGGCCTACTTCAGCAACCGACCTTCAGAATCAGTTGGGAGAGATTTTACCTCAAGAAACTTCTTTTTAATGTGAAACTGAAAAAGTGTAATACCTATCATTTATATTATGTACAGTATATAGTATTTTGGATGTATAGCACATGTTAAAAAACATTTGCCTCTAGAAAAATAATAATAAAAATATGAGGGAGAAAAATTATTTTCTTTTTTTAGTATTTTCTTCTTGTTTTTCAGTAAAAAATTAAAACAAACAAAAAGTCCGCGTGAAACGGAAGTTGCAAACGACTTTTCTCCAGTGTTGTGACGTATTTCCCAGTGAAAAGGAATATTGAACAGAGGGCAGGGTTTTACTCTAGACCATCTCTCCATCTCTGCTCATAGCAGACTAACGGTTTGAGGGGAGTGGTTAAGCGTTTCCCAACCCAAGCCGTCAAACCTACATCATCAGAGAAGGAACGCCATTCCAGACCGGAAGTAACTTCTCAGACTTTGATTAAAGATTACCACGGCAAACAATTTTTTCTGTGTATTAACTTGCACAGATTATTTTTTCACCACAAGACTAGTAATATGTGCTAACAAAGTAAATAGGGTCAATTTTGATTTCAGTTGGACTTTAAAATTGTACAAAAAATAAATAAAATAAAAAGTAAAATAATAAATTGTAATTTTCACAATGGGGTTAGAAAAAAAACTTAATTCACACTTAATTTAAAGCCTAAAGATTTAATTTGAACTTACTAAGTAATGAAATTTTGCTTCTCAAGTACTGTAAATATATATTATTTTAAGTTTTTTTAAGGTCTCTTAGTTTCACCAAGGCTGCATTTCTTTGTTTGAAAATACAGTAAAACCCATAATATGTTGAATGTTATTTCAATTTAAAATAATTGTTTTTTTATTTTAATGTATTTTAAAATGTAATTATTTGCTGTAATATCAAAGCTGAATTTTCAGCATCATTACTCCAGTCTTCAGTGTCACATGATCCTTTAAAAATCATTCTAATATGCTGATTTGCTGCTAAAGAAACATTTCTGATTATTATCAGTATTGAAACCAGTTGTGCTGCTTCATATTTTTTAATGAAAACGTGATTAAGTTCAAATGAACAGAATTTATTTAAAATTGAAATCTGAAATTAAAGTACCCTTTCTCCCCTTCAATTAATAAAATATTTGTTTATTCGTGACTTATAATATCTGTTTGTTCATCAGTATGAGGAGGAGTAACTGCTATATGGTGTGGGGAGGAGAGTTTGGCAGCAGCACTCAACAGAGGTTCAGCCAGGAGGATCTGGTGATTGGTTGCTTGGTTGATCTGGCAACAGGCCTAATGAATTTCACAGCCAATGGGAAGGAGATCAACACTTTCTATCAGGCGAGTGCAGGTCATCTCTTTAAAGGAGCTAGTGGCCCTCAAAAATTCTGTTTTTAACTCCACTTTCCCTTGCTCCTGTCTTTGGTACTTCATTTCTGAACTGTTAGGAGTGCATATTGTTCATTTGATGTATACATGTGTTCTCTCAGGTGGAGCCCCACACTAAGCTGTTTCCAGCTGTGTTTGTATTGCCTGGCAGCCAGAACATGCTGCAGCTGGAACTCGGAAAACTCAAGGTCAGCTTTATCCTTTACTACTGACCTTGAAGTCATTGGGCCCTATTTTAGCGATCTAAGCGCATGGTCTAAAGCGGACGGCGCAAGTTCACTTAGGGCGTGTCCGAATCCACATTTGCTAGTTTAACAACGGGGAAAATGGTCGGCGCTCCCGGCGCATGGTCCAAAAGGGTTGTCCCTATTCTCATAATGAGTAATGGGTGTGTTTTGGGATTTACGTGCGTTAAACCAATCAGAGTCTCATCTCCCATTCCTTTTAAATGCCTGTTGTGCTCGTTCTATGGCGGATTCGCTATTTACATGACGGAATTTGATAGTGGAAAGACCGAACGCGTCTCCAGAGCGCAAACGGATCTGCTCGTGCGCGAGGTAAAAGTGCGCAAGCAGAACATCTACGGGACAAGCAGATTCCACTATATCTTTATGTACACAATAATAATCTTTTACATTGTAATCCTTTTATTTTAAATATTTGGCATGTCTGTGTGCTGCTGTGCGTCCCTGTGTGTTTAATAAGCAGAGTGTACGCGCTATGTGGACCCGCCTATAGGCGCACATTACTAATGTGCTCATTAAATCACAAAAAAAATATTGCGCCATTGACTTTAGAGCAGGTTTCAGTTGGTCAATGGTTCAGTCTATTTCTGTTGCCTCAAAATAGCAACGTGCCAACAATGCGCCAGAACACACCTCGTTTTCAGACAAGCAGCCCATGGGTGCTCAAATGGGCGCAAATGCATTTGAAATGCATTTTAAATATGCAAATGCATATTTAAACAACGTGGCACAGGGTGTGAAAATGATAACTGCGTCAGACTGAAACTAGCAAAAAACACTTGCGTTGGGCTTGGCGCTGCATTGCGCCGGGTGTAAGATAGGGCCCTTTAGCTTTCTTTTAGAAGTACTTTAAGTAATAGTCTTTAGTTACATGTCTCACTTTTTTCTCCATCCTATAGAATATCATGCCTCTTTCGGCAGCCATGTTCCATAGTGAGCGCAAGAACCCGGTGCCTCAGTGTCCTCCTCGGCTTGATGTTCAAATGCTGACCCCTGTGATCTGGAGCAGGATGCCCAACCACTTCCTGAGTCCACAAGTGGGGCGGGTGAGCGAAAGGCACGGATGGATGGTGGAATGTACAGATCCTCTCACCATGATGGCTCTGCATATACCTGAAGAGAACAGGTACAGTAGGACGACTCAAGAACAAAAAATCTAACTAACTGAAATGATCGTAAAAAAAATGTTTTTTGTAATTGTCTTATGTAATCTATCTATCTATCTACCTATCTTTATTTCTACCTATCAGTCACCCAGAACACCCTTGCACATCTTTTTTTTTTCTTTTTTTTTTCATGTGCCCTCACAAACTTAAATCAAAATAACTTCTCCTCCCTCTTGTAACGATACCTCTTCTCTTCTCTGACGTGTTTACTGGCACAAGGGCAGAAAAACCCATCACTCACATGAGATCACAGCAATAGCAAACCACGATGATCCAATCTACTCCTCCAATCAAATCCCGTTCTACATTTTATCACTCTGAAATACATCTCAATAAGGAAGAAAAGCCTATCACATATTCTGTTTAAGGCTGACTTTAAACCACTTCAAACCAGTGGTGTGCGGTGATGTTTTAAATGAGGAGGAAAAGTCCTCTTTTATATATATATATCCATTTTTGTCCCTGTTACACTTAATTTTCCAGGTTAAATTAACATAACATAAAAAAGAGAGACCAAATACAATTCTATTTTGTTTTTGTTTTCTATACTATGTAATGTTCTATTTATTAACACCAAGTACAAATTTCATCAAGTTAGTGTTTTTACACATTTTTACTTTTATTCCAAAATAATAACTAATAACAATTTAAACGATATATATTATTTGTGAACTAATGTTCAGCTGTTCTATTTAATAGTCACCGTATTTTAAGCAGTCATCAAGCTTGTCCTCACTGGTCACAGACAGTCTTTTAATTTCCCCAAGCTGAAATCTCTCTAAAACCCCACAGTCATCATGTTTTCAGGCCATTTCAAGTTTGATTTTTACGTAACATGAAGCAGTGAAATCTAAGTGGATGAGTTGTTTACTTACTTTTGAATTAGTCTTCCCATTAACGGCATCATTGTCTTCATTCAGGCCGATTAGAGAGCACGCACGAAAACAAGAGGCTGGTTTTATCGCACAAACCAATCATATCCAATCATAACGGATCATATCCAATCATAGCACGATGGAGGCATTGCCTCCTCTCACGTGACTTTCCCCCATTCATTCTCAGTTACCCCCCACTAAACCCACCGCACGGAGGGTCTGTTAAAAGTCAATGGGCTCAGAGGAGGCACGAGAAGACGTGGTGTCCCACTGTAACTTTACCTGCTGGTGTCACAGTTGGACATTGTTACTTTAGAAAAACGAGTGACTTTTACACTTTTTAATGTCACATTTTGTATTATTTGTGTTGTTTTATTTTTGTAATATAGATTATTTTCTCATCCAGTTTTATTGCCTCCTCGAAGGAAACGCCCCTTGTTCACACTTTCTGGCCAGGCTTTCTTAAGCCAGCATTTACAGTATCTAGTATTTGGGCCCTATCTTGCACCCAGCGCAATTGACCTTGTACACCGACGCATGTTTCATTCCTATTTTGCACCCGCGCAAAGCACGCTTTTCCCTCCACAGAAGCACGTCGCTAAACTAGGGAATGAACTTGCGCTCCCTGGGCGGTTCAGCGCAAAAAAGGAGGCGTGTTCCGGCGCAAACAATCCCTGGTGCTATTTTACTGTTCCATAAAACAATTGCGCCACTGACCAGAAAAAACCTAGTCTAAAGTCAGTGGCGCGTTGCGCGTTGTTCATTATGCTATTTTAAGGGCGCATGCTTGGCCATAATGTAGCGTGAGCACAACGCGCATACACTTTGATTCTCTAATCTACACAGAAGCAGCAGTTTTCATTTTTGCAAATCATATTATTACAAACGATAGATAGATAGATAGATAGATAGATAATTTATTATAAAAGCATACATCTAGCTTACACATTTACCCACATTATTATATACCTGTTTAACCGAAGCTTATTTGGGTGTGTTTCTCCATCCCCAATGTCACTTCTCTCTCTTTTACGGCCGTGACGAGAGCGTTGCTCTCCTCGGCTGTGAACCGCTCCTGGCGCGCGTCTGGCAAATCCGCCGTTATAATAGCAATACGCCAAGGAAAAAGCGCGTCTGCTCTTAAAGGGAATGTGAGATGATGCTCTGATTGGTTTATTTCACGTTACGCCCAAACCACACCTATGAATAATGAAGCTACTTCAGACCAACACATTTTAGATTTGCGCCGGGCGCAAGAGTCATTTATCCCGCCGGTATAATAGCAACAGCGCCGAGACCCGCCCACAAAGTCACTTGCACTTTGCGCTTTGACACTTGCGTTTCAGATCGTTAAAATAGGGCCCTTTGTATCTTTTTTGTCTAGATAGTTGACATGTTCCTCTCATTGCAGGTGTATTGACGTCCTGGAACTGTCTGAGCAGCATGACTTGCTGAAGTTCCACTATCACACTCTGATGCTTTATTGTGCCGTGTGTGCGTTGGGCAACAACCGTGTGGCCCATGCCCTCTGCAGCCACGTGGACGAATCCCAGCTCTTCTACGCTATTGAGAACACGTACCTGCCCGGCCCTCTCCGCAGCGGCTACTACGACCTTCTCATCAGTATCCACCTGGAGTCAGCCAAACGCAACCGCTTGGGAACCAACCGCGAGTTCATCATTCCCATGACGGAAGAGACGCTCAGTATTAAGCTTTTCCCAGATGCAGAGACGGCCCAAGACCTGCCAGGAGTGGGTCTCACAACCTGCCTCAGACCCAAGCTGCACTTCTCCCCCATCAACTTTGTGGGCACTGACCCAGATCTCTACACCCTAAGCCCCATCATCCCTCTGCAGGTACAATGGAATCCAATAGTGATTGTTGGTACATATAGATAATACAAGATTAGAATTTAAAAGTGCAGTAAGCAATTTCTGAGAAACTGTTGATATTTGAAATCAACAAACAATGACAGTCAAAACTGTATAATTAATATTGCAACAACAGCATATCTTAGTTCTGTGAAACATTGCATAACCAATGTTACTCATGAATGGAGCAGAAACAACGCAACCTCAGGCCTTCCCGCTTAGGTCTCTCCAGCACTGGAAAGCTTTTCTAATTTAATGCTAATCCTAAAGCTCTTGTCTGATCATAATTGTCTGATCATTTTGCCTGTGATTTTCCTCTGAGATTTTCTCTTTTGTAATGTCTCTCAGCCATCTCCCTTTCTACAGTCTTTGTTCAAATCTCCCTCTTGCTCACTCAGAAATCTTGCACCTGTAAGATGTACCAACAAGAAAAATTAAGTACCAAAAGACAGAGGGGATTGGGGAGGTCAAGGGAACATATAGTGTACACAATAATAATAATAGTACAAGTGATGGAAATCAAAAGTAGCAGGTGATTTCGCAGTTATAGCAGCAGTGTGGTAACAATACCTGAGGTTATAGCATTTTATTGATACAGTATAGTATGAAGAAATGCTAATAAAACATTGTATTTTACAGTTGTTGATAGACAATCTCTTTGTTAATATCTACACTCTTTCTGCTTTTACAGGAGCTGAAGACCCAGGCTCTAAGCATGCTTACCGAAGCCGTGTTCGATGGCAGCCAGGCCATGCGTGATCCTGTCGGGGGCAGCGTTGAGTTCCACTTCGTTCCCATTCTCAAACTCATCAGCACCCTCCTCATTATGGGCATCTTCAACAATGAAGACGTCAAGCACATTCTCAAGATGATTGAACCCAGTGTGTTCGGGAAGAAAGAGGAGGCAGGAGAGACAGAGGAACCAGGAGAGGAAGCTGCTTCCAAGGAGGAAGGAGAGGAGGTGAAGGAGAAAGAAGAAGCGGCTGAAGGAGAGGAGGAGGAAGCTGTGGATGAAGGAGTTGGAGAGGAGGAGGAGGATGAGGAACTGAAAGCTCTGAAGAAGGAGGGGGGAGAGGAAGGAGAAGAGGTCGAGAAGGCAGCGGATGAGGAGGGAGAGAAGGTGGATGGAGAAAAAGCAGAAGAAGAAAAGGAGGCAGAGGAAGTAGGAGAAGAGGTCAAAGAGGAGGAAGAGGAAGCACCAGAGGAGGGGCTTCTTCAAATGAAGCTGCCAGAGTCTGTAAAACTGCAGGTAAATTTAATCTATAGATTATTAGTCAATTCTGTGAGGAACACATTTAGAGGAGATCAGCGATTATCTATCTATCTATCTATCTATCTATCTATCTATCTATCTATCTATCTATCTATCTATCCATCCATCCATCCATCCATCCATCCATCCATCCATCCATCCATCCATCCATCCATCCATCCATCCATCCATCCATCCATCTATCTATCTATCTATGTCTATCTATCTATGTCTATCTATCTATCTATCTATCCATCCATCCATCCATCCATCCATCCATCCATCTATCTATCTATCTATCTATCTATGTCTATCTATCTATCTATCTATCTATCTATCTATCTATCTATCTATGTCTGTCTCTCTATCTATCTCTCTATCTATCTCTCTCTCTATCTATCTATCTATCTATCTATCTATCTATCTATCTATCTATCCATCCATCCATCCATCCATCCATCCATCCATCCATCCATCCATCCATCCATCTATCCATCTATCTATCTATCTATGTCTGTCTGTCTCTGTCTCTCCATCCATCCATCCATCCATCCATCCATCTATCTATCTATCTATCTATCTATCTATCTATCTATCTATCTATCTATCTATCTATCTATCTATGTCTGTCTGTCTCTGTCTCTCCATCCATCCATCCATCCATCCATCCATCCATCCATCTGTCTATCTGTATATTATGTACATTTTTCTTGTTTGTACTGTTTATAATACTGTCTTTGCCTGTCTCTCCCCCTCTTTTAGATGTGTACCCTTCTACAGTATTTCTGTGACTGTGAGCTCAGACACCGAGTTGAGGCTATTTTGGCTTTCTCTGATAATTTCGTAATTCAGATCCAGTCAAACCAGCGTGAACGATATAAAATTCTAATGAAAGCATTTAGTATGTCTGCTGCAGAAACCGCTCGCAGGACCCGAGAGTTCCGCTCTCCTCCTCAGGAACAAGTATAAGACACACTTCTACTTTAAACTCTTCTTTAAAACACACATATGATTTTAACTGTTATACACTAATTATGAGTATATATGTAGGTTTTCCTGTTGACTAACTTCAAGCACAACCCAGATGATGAGGATTGCCCCGTGCCAGAGGAAGTGCGGGAAACCCTCCAGATTTTCCACAGTGACCTCCTAAATCACTGCGGTCAGTGTTCAAAACATCTCACAAAATTACTGTACGGCCACATTACAACACCAAGCATCTGCTGTTGCAAAATCACCTTGTGATCAAACTGATTCAGTTCTTCTGAGGATAAAAAAAAAAAAAATGATGACACACAAACATTATAAAGAAGACCTTCAGATTGTCAGTTCAAATGCTGACATTTAGCAAGTGTGAACAGCAAAAAAATCACATTAAATCCATTTTGAGCTACATTTATATGTGGTTCGAAATCCTATTCAAATCACATTTCTGGAAATCCGTTTGAGTCTGACCGATCCAAATGAATTTCACTTGGTTTGTCTCTTTCTCACGCCTGCATGTAAACATGTCAGACGTTGTTTTTTTTTCCCTCTGTACAGACGTTAGCAAAATGATCCCCGTTCACACGGATCCACAAAAACGACTGAAAACGCTGTATTATGCATGCCAGACAAGTAGTTGCAATGTCACTTTGTAAAGTAAGACTAAGCACCTGAGCACATGCACATTCCAACGAGCATGCCTATAGACTAAACACGTAATACATGCTGTCACCATTTTCACAGATTTGCGTTTGTGAAGTTTACACGGAGATGATAACAGTATCGTTTTCTTGTGTTTCTCAAGTCACCAAAACACCATTGTTGTGTAAATAAACGGCCAGAATGCATAGAAAGTCACAATTTCACTGGCATGAAAACCAATGCAAATTTTTGAGGGAAACGAAAGTGTGCCACGGGACATACAAATGAGATCTGAACAGTTTCGACATTGTGGACAGTCAATAATTTACAATCAGATTCCATTTTGAATTCCATATTGCGAACCTAGACTTACTGACTGACCAAAATCTGGACTATATTATTCTTATCCATATTTGTTTGTACCTCAGGTGTCCACGTTGAAGAAGAAGCGGATGAGGAAGTGGTAGAAGCGTCTCTGAGAGGGAGACTGCTCAGTTTGGTGGAGAAGGTCAAGAACCTTAGGAAGAAAAAGGAAGAAGAGGAGCCAGAACCAGAGGAAGAGCCCAAACCTAGTGAGTAAATGTTGTAAAACATCTTGAGAAGGTTGTTCAGATTCATCTCATCTCATGGTTGCACCGCTTTCTTCAACTATAGATCAATATTTTAGTTTTTCACGTAGTTCAAAATGGTACTAGGAACGTTTCTGGATGTCATTCTATTCCTCAGGTTCTTTACAGGAGCTGATATCCCACACAATGATCCACTGGGCTCAGGAGTCCTTTATTCAGAACCCTGAGCTGGTGCGGCTCATGTTCAGTCTTCTCCACCGGCAGTATGACGCACTGGGAGAGCTGGTCCGCGCCCTGCCAAAAGCCTATGCCATCAACGCTGTGTCCATACAGGACACAATGGCCATGCTGGAGTGCCTGGGTCAGATCCGCTCCCTGCTCATCGTCCAGATGGGCCCGGAAGAGGAGAGGCTTATGATCCAGAGCATTGGGTGGGTACTTCTAATGACAGTACATAAAGTGCTTGACAACTCAATCCATATTTGTGACCCTGGATCACAAAACCAGTCATAAGTCGCACGGGTATATTTGTGGCAATAGCCAACAATACATTATATGGGTCAAAATTATAGATTTTTCTTTTATGCCAAAAATCATTAGGATATTAAGTAAAGATCATGTTCCATGAAGATATTTTGTAAATTTCCTACCATAAATATATAAAACATTTATTTTTGTGAGTGAATGCAGCACAATCGTGAACATAAATGGACAACTTTAAAGGAGATTTTCTCAATGTTTTGAATTTTTTGCACCCTCAGATTCCAGATTTTCAAATAGTTGTATCTCGACCAAGTATTGTCCTATCTTAACAAGCTTGGGAAGCTTGTTAAGATAGGGAAACAACCTCAATGGGAAGCTTATTTATTCAGCTTTCAGATGATGTATAAATCTCAGTTTCATAAAATTTACCCATGTGACTGGTTTTGTCGTTCAGGGTCACATTTGATGTACCCTACAGTTCAAAAGTTTGGGGTCGGTAAACTTTTTAACGTTCTTCTGCTCAACAAGGCTGAATTTATTTGATAGAAAAATACAGTAAAAACAAAAAAATTGTGAAATGTTATCACAATTAAAATAACTATTTTCAAATATAATATCATTTAAAATGCAATTTATTCTTGTGATGCAAAGCTGAATTTCCAGCATCATTACTCCAGTCTTCAGTGTCACATGATCCTTTAGAAATATGCTGATTTGCTGCTCAAGAAACATTTACCTAATATTATCAATGTTGAAAACAGTTGTGCTGCTTAAAATGTTTATGGAAACCATGATGCATTTTTTGGGGAATTCTTTAATGAATAGAAAGTTCAATAGAACAGCATTTTGTAACATTGTCAATGTCTTTACTGTTACTTTTGCTCAATTTAATGTGTCTTTGATCAAACTTTTGTTCTCATGTCCTGAACTTCTTTGTGTTTAGCTAAAAATCACATCATGTATGGTATTTCAAATGCATTTTGTCTCCTGTCTCGTAGAAACATCATGAACAACAAGTTGTTCTACCAACACCCTAACCTGATGCGTGCGCTGGGCATGCATGAGACGGTCATGGAGGTCATGGTCAACGTGCTGGGAGGTGGAGGAGACTCTAAGGTGCTTTCCTGTTTTTGTTATACACGTACTGAACATTTAAAACTGTAATTCATGGACAAGGATCCGACTCTGCAATTGAAACTAAAGGGAAACAAACATATGTTTTTCTCTGTTCATAGGAAATTCGATTCCCGCAAATGGTGACCAATTGCTGTCGCTTCCTGTGCTACTTCTGCAGGATCAGCCGTCAGAACCAGCGCTCCATGTTCGACCACCTCTCGTACCTGCTGCAGAACAGTGGCATTGGACTGGGTCGGTTGCTTTGTAAAACCTATCTGATGCAGATAGCATATTTTTATTATTGTACACCAAGAATGAAAATTATAACTATATTAGCGTCCACACCAATGCACAATGGATAGGGTGGATTCTGATTGGCTGGCAATGTTTCTTTTATCAGTAATTAGCTGGAAAAAAAATTCTGACAGTGATTCCAATTATATCATACAGATATACCTCTGTGTTGTTATCGTTATAGCTGTGATGTGGACTTCCCTATTCTCACAGAATTAAAGTGATCATTAAAACGTATAGTTCATAGTTATCGTTGGAGTGATCATGCCTTTAGTGTATTGTGACACTTTAAAGTAGTGTTTTCCAACCAGAGGTACAATACTTCAAACCTTGGAAAGTACATAGAAAGATTTTGATTTTGGTTTGCTAAATTGATAAAACTTAAATTATAATTTTTAAATAAATATAGTATAGCTGTCAAAATATATAAATTCTGTATTCTTTATTTGGATCCCCAGTAGCTCCCTTACTAATGTTCCTGGGCTCTACACAACAATACAAGGCTGTACAAAAGCTGTACAAATCAATAAAGATAATAACAAGAATACAATTACACAGATTAAATCACCAAACCGTGCTTCTTCCACATTATAGTCTTTTGGTGTTTTCGTTAATTTGAAGTAAAAGCACATTCAAAATATATGACAAAAGAAATAATTCAATCATTTAAAGTAGCAGCACATCAAACAAACAGCATACATCTACATATTTTAAGCATATCTTTACAAATTATATTTTGCTTGCTCTGGCTCTTGTGTTGTGCTAGCTTTGTTGAATCTGAGTGCGGCATTTGATACCATTGACCATAACATAATAATTCTTCTTGAACATCTTAAATAGGTATCCAGGGCACTGCACTACTATGGTTTGCTTCTTACCTCGAGAATTTGACTTTTTCTGTAAATTTGGGCAATTTTTCCTCATTATCTGCTCCTCTTTCATGTGGTGTGCCCCAGGGATCCATTTTGGGACCTTTATTGTTTTCCCTTTATGTGATTCATTTTTCAGAACTACATGTCTTATCATTGCTATGCTGACAATTCTGTTTTACCTTCCAGTAAGGCTTGATACCACTTTCATGCAGTGTTTTATTGAAATGCATAAATTATATTAAGAGTTGGATGACAAATTGCAGCTTAATGAGGATAAAACGGATTTTGGGATTTTAGGTTGTCCTGCAAATACTTTGCCTGTTCTGGAAGCCTGGTTTCGTCTACTCTCAACCAGTGTATGCAAACGAATTAAAAACCTTTGAGTGATCTTTGACCCTTCACTATATTTTTTGATAAACAAATTAGTGCCGTTATTAAAGGAAACTTTTTCCATTTGAGATCTATTGCAAAATTGAAACATCTTCAAATATATTAGTGACGTTCTTCAGCCATACCATGCTGAAAAAGTTGAGCCTTATTCACTTGATGTGTTTTATAGTCATGTCTTAAACCCACATATACACATTTTTCAAAGAAGAAACAGGGTATGTGACCCTGTAAAAATATACCATCAGTCATAGATGTAATTTGGACTATGCTGACAATCATTAGATTTTTTCCAATTAACCACTTAACACTAGTTAGTTTTAATCTAAATTATATTAAAATAAAACAAAACAATTTAGACCTTGGTATTACTCTTTTTTTAATGATTTTTTAAAAATGTGTGTGTCTTTTTAGGGATGCGTGGATCTACTCCTCTGGATGTTGCTGCCGCGTCCTGCATTGACAACAATGAGCTTGCCCTGGCTCTTCAAGAGCAAGACCTTGAGATGGTAATGCTCAGAAGTCAGAACACATTTTTGTATTTATGATATTGTGTTGTTAGGCATTTATAATGTACCACTGCATAAAAGTTCATTGGTTCATTGTGCTACTCAGGTGGTGACATATCTGGCTGGCTGTGGCCTTCGGATGTGCCCCATGCTGCTGTCTAAAGGCTACCCTGACATAGGATGGAATCCAAGTGGAGGAGAGAGATATCTAGACTTCCTGCGCTTTGCAGTGTTTGTAAACGGTGATGCTCAGTGTTTAGTGTAATTCTGACTCTGAGTCCTGTGTTTTAAGGCATTCTTAATTAAACGTTGTGTTTTTTTGTCTCCCCCTGCAGGTGAGAGCGTAGAGGAGAACGCTAACGTGGTTGTTCGTCTGTTGATTCGTCGGCCTGAGTGCTTTGGCCCCGCGCTGAGAGGAGAGGGTGGTGCGGGTCTGTTAGCTGCCATCGAGGAGGCCATTAAGATCTCTGAGGACCCTGCCCGAGATGGGCCAACTCCTAAAAAGGACAGACGTTTTATGTAAGATGCTTCAGTGAGAGTGAATGCTTGCATTTCGCTTTTTATTTAAACAGTTTGCCATTAAATCTGTATATATATATATATACATAGTTTTTACCCCGTATGTTGGTTCACAGGTTTGGAGGGGAGGAGCAGCCTGAGGAGAACAGAGTGCATCTTGGAAATGCTATCATGTCATTTTACTGTGCCCTTATTGACTTGCTGGGTCGCTGCGCTCCTGAGATGCATGTAAGTATTACTTAATAATTTACCTGTGAAGTCCATGACAAATGTGAAGTTTGAAAACAGGAATCATTGAACTGTTTTTTAAAAAGAAGTCTCTTCTGCTCACCAAGGCTGCATTTTGTTTTGATCAAAAATACATTAAAACAGTAAAATATTATTACAATTTAAATTGTATTATTTAAAAATATTTTAAAAAGAAATGTATTCCTGTGATCAAAGCTGAATTTTCAGCATCATTACTCCAGTCTTCAGTGTCACATGATCCTTCAGAAATCATTCTTAAATGCTGATTTGCTGCTCAAGAGACATTTCTAATTATTTTCACTGTTGAAAACAGTTGTGCTGCTTAATGTTGTTGTGGAAACCGTAAAAAATTTTTTTTCAGGATTCTTTGATCAATCGAAAGTAAAAAAAACAGCTTTTTTATTTGAAAGAGATATCTTTTGTAGCATTATAAACATATTTACTCTCACTGTGATCAGTTTGATCAATTTATTTAATCACTGCTGAATACAAGTATTATTATTTTTATTTTTTTTTATCTTACTGACCCCAAACTTTTGAGTTGTAGTGTTTAAGATGAAGGTCACATTTCAACAGATTTCATGTGGACTTCAATTTTCAACCTGTTCTTTACCCACAGTTGATCCAAGCCGGTAAAGGTGAAGCTTTGAGAATCAGAGCCATCTTGAGGTCTCTCGTGCCCATCGAAGACCTGGTGGGAGTCATCAGCCTTTCTGTTCAGATCCCAACCTTAGGCAAAGGTACACAAGATTTTATTGAAAGAAAGACCAAAAAATTTAAAATCAACATTTTGGTCTTTCTTACATTTTTTACTTTGAAGTGAAAACAGGCTTCCTTTAAACTCACTTCTGCATAATTATCTCTGGATTTGTCTGTGATACTTTTCATAGATGGTCAGATCGTTGAGCCAAAAATGTCAGCGAGTTTCGTGCCAGACCACAAAGCCTCCATGGTGCTTTTCCTGGACAGAGTGTACGGCATTGATAACCAGGACTTCCTGCTGCATGTGCTAGAGGTCGGCTTTCTGCCAGATATGAGAGCTGCAGCCTCTCTAGATACGGTGAGCTCTTAATATTGTCAATCATATTTCATCACCATCTTTATCTTTCATAATATAATATATGTAATGAGTATACCCTGTTCTGTTGTTTTCATTGTTAGTTATTTGTTATCCTATTCACCTATTTATTATCTCATTAGTTTCTTTGTTTGCTCTGTGTACTTAAAGGGTAACTCTCAGCAAAATGCAACCTAGGGTCTTTTTGTTAATCTACCCGAGGCAAACTTTCGTTTTGAAAGCATAATTAGAATGGAAACTCCACTTTTAAGTTTGACCGTATTTTCGTTTTTCGGTCAATTTGCCTTTTGAATGGGAGTGAATGGGGCACTTCTATGATAGCATCAAAATCACTATTTTTTAAAACACTAAAAAGGCTCGACACAACATGAAACTTTGCTCGAAGTATCACCAGGGGCTTTACACATGAACTCCAGCATTGAGAACATTGTTTGTGTACACAGAGTTTACTAAAAAGAAAGATTTTGAACTGTTGTTGTTTCTGTCCGCCGACATTTTGACAGTCAAAAATAGTCGATCTCTGAATGCAAATGAACTGACTCTGAATTTTAGTATTGTTTCTTATTTGAGGATCCTTTTTCAAATACAAGGTCAATATTGATTTTCACTAACGACAAAACAACTAATTATCCGTGAATTTATATGGAACTAAGCTTTAGGAGCTTTCCATCTTTACTCTCCTCCCTGTTACGTTGCATTCGGAGATCGATTTGACTGAAAACGAAAATACAGTCAAACTTAAAAGTGGAGTTTCCATTCTAATTATGCTTTTAAACGAAAGTTTGCCTCAGGTAGATTAACAAAAAGACCCTAGGTTGCATTTTGGCGAGAGTTACTCTTTAAACCTTCAGTTCTCCCTCTGTGTTCATCCGTCTTCGTCTATGGTATAATATGTGTGAAGTATGTTCTGTGAGATTTTCCTGAGTTTTGTTATTAAAGATCCTGTTTCTTCTTCATCTTCATGAGCTTTTATCAGCACGATTATGTGACAATATAATATAATATAATATATAAGCAATATCACACGAGTAGCCGTGCTGATATTGAGCAGCGCTAGTTATAGTAGGATTTCGGTTAATAAAAATATAAAGTTATGAAACTTAACTTTGCCCTTGGCCAAATAGACTTGCTCTGGAACAAGTTATAGATTAATAAGATTGCCCGCTTGATATACCCAAAAATGAATTATACCTGAACACCATTGACATAAGAGCCAGAGGCAAATTCCCGAAGGACTGGCTGAGATAAAGCTGTTCTCTGAGGGTACATGAGCACTGAACGGCTGCTGATGGCCTGGAGCTCACATCACCGAAAACGTCTAAACAAATAGTCAAATAGGCGCAATATTTATATGTGTTGCATATTTGAGGTCTAAATAACTACATTCCGTGACACAACAACAGTAGTATTTGTAAAATTATGGTAGTTTGCTCGTCTGCCGTGACAGAAATGCTGCAAGTTGTAATATAATAACAACACTGTGATTTTACTTGTAATGTTCCTCCAGTTGGCGTTTAGCACCACCGAGATGGCTCTGGCTCTGAACCGTTACCTGTGCTCAGCTGTGCTGCCTCTGCTCACTAAGTGTGCCCCACTGTTCGCTGGCACTGACCACCGTGCCATCATGATCGACTCAATGCTGCACACCATCTACAGGCTGTCCCGTGGCCGTGCACTTACCAAGGCCCAGCGGGACGTCATCGAGGACTGCCTTATGTCTCTTGTCAAGTTAGTGATCCACTCTGTACTGACATCAGCACTAGAAATGCCAACTCACAGTATTGGAGCTAAGAAATTGATATTTGTGAATTTTAGGTATCTGCGGCCATCCATGTTGCAGCATCTGTTGAGAAGGCTGGTGTTTGATGTGCCAATCTTAAACGAGTACGCCAAGATGCCCCTAAAGGTATGCAAGTATAGTTATTTTAATTAGTTCGAGTGATTTTTGTTTTGTTTTGTTTCTTATCATCATATTTTTGTGCCAGTGTACTTTAGCTGATCCTGTTTCTTTTTAGTTGTTGACCAACCACTATGAGCGCTGCTGGAAGTATTATTGCCTGCCGAATGGATGGGCGAACTTTGGAGTCTCATCAGAGGAGGAGTTGCATCTCTCTCGCAAACTCTTCTGGGGCATCTTTGAGTCCCTCGCACACAAGGTTTGGCAAAAACAAACATGATATAAATGATGAATTCTTATTGAAAAAAGAACACTTACAGTTCTTGGCATCTCATCTCTGTAGAAATTTGATGCAGAGCTGTTTAAGATCGCCATGCCCTGCATCTGCGCCATAGCGGGTGCCATCCCTCCAGACTACGTGGATGCTAGCTATTCATCTATGACTGAGAAGAAAGCATCTGTCGACGCTGAGGGCAACTTTGACCCCAAACCAGTGGAGACAACCAAGTGAGAGAACAATTAGCTATAGTTCACTTGTACAGTATGTGCATATGCGTATATTTCAGGTTTGTGATTTTTCTGTATTTACACAGATTTCCATATTTTTCAAACTGAAGTATGACTCATAAATGTCAGGGAAAAATTGCTGTGTTTAAATTTACATGTACTACATTTTAAATATATGTATTCCATGCATGGATACCATAGCGTGAACCATACCATTTTCTTTCATTATATGGAATGGTAAAACATGCCTTCTGGCCAATAATTGGTCAAGCATGTTGAGTGAAGCAGCATGACGCAGCAACATGCCATCTTCCCAAATATGTAATGAGAATCATTTGTAAATATGTCAACAAAATAGAAGCTTTAAAGGTGCAGTAAGGGATTTCTGAGAAACACTGTTGATATTTGAAATCAACCAAAACAAACACACCTCTTTCTTTATCGCTCCGCCCCCAAAATGCACAAACACACAATGCAAGAGTGGATGTCACTTTATCATTGCTGAAGCCAAGCAAAATAATGCTTTTATGACACATCATGAGTGGACACGCCCCCTACTGCTGATTGGCTCACTCTCTCTCCTCCCCCATCATGAGTGGACACGCCCCCTACTGCTGATTGGCTCACTCTCTCTCATCTCCAATCATGAGTGGACACGCCCCCTACTGCTGATTGGCTCACTCTCTTTCCTCCCCCATCATGAGCGGACACGCCCCCATACTGCTGATTGGCTACAAGTCTGTTATGCTGGTCAGTCTGATCCACTTTCAACAGTGTTTCTCTGAAATCGCTTACTGCACCTTTAAAGCCTCCCAGTGTTTTTTTCTGCCAAAATAAAAGGTCTCTTTTCTCTCTTTTTTTGTCCTCAGCTGATCAACACAACAAATTATTTTGATGGAGTCATTAAAAGATTTGTATTGAAATGAACAACACCAACTGAACGATTATGTTTTCTTATTGTTTCTTTGCAGCACCATCATTCCTGAGAGACTTGATGCCTTCATTAACAAATATGCTGAGCACACGCATGATAGATGGGCTTTTGAGAAGGTTAGTAACAGCACTTGTGCTTATTTGTGATAGCTAAATGCATTGTAGGATTGAGAATAGGCTCTTAACCTTTTGTTTCCATCTTCCAGATCCAAAACAACTGGACCTATGGAGAGGTCCTAGATGAGAACGCCAAAACTCACCACATGCTGCGGCCGTACAAGACTTTCTCAGAGAAGGTCTGAATGGATCTTCTCTTTATTAAAACCCGTCTATCTGCTTTGTTTTGTCAGTTGGTTGTCCAAAATCAAGGTCAACCTTTCTTTCGTATTCTCTCTCCAGGATAAGGAGATCTATCGCTGGCCCATTAAAGAGTCCATCAAGGCCATGCTGGCGTGGGAATGGACTCTGGAGAAAGCTAGAGATGGAGAGACTGAGAAAACTGAGGTTAAGACCACCAGGAAGATCTCCCAGACTGCTCAGGTAACAGAGAGATGGAAGAAAAAAGATGGAAATTGCATGTTTGATGAGCCCATTAACCATACCTATACATCCGTCTCCTGCAGGCCACCTATGATCCCAGCCAGGGATACTCTCCCCAGCCAGTGGAGCTGACAGGCATGGCCCTGTCCAGAGAGCTACAGGTATATTATTTATATTCATTCAATATAAGACATTCAGAAACCCTTGTGATTGATTCATTCCTCATGTTTCCATCTGTTCAGTCTATGGCAGAACAGGTTGCTGAGAATTACCATAACACCTGGGGCCGCAAGAAGAAGATGGAGCTGCAAGGCAAAGGTATGATTGTTTATTTTGTTCACTGTATTACTGCCCAAAATAATATTCATAACATAAACCATACCAGCCTGTGGACTATTGTGAAAAACAGTTTTTTGTGTTTAGGTGGTGGCACCCATCCTTTGCTGGTACCATATGATACGTTGACGGCCAAAGAGAAGGCAAGAGACAGAGAAAAAGCCCAAGACCTGCTTAAATTCCTCCAGCTCAATGGATATGCTGTCACCAGGTACAACAAGAATGCCTCACAACAAGAACGAAATTATGCTGTCCTTGAAAAGGTCCAGAGGTTTCATTAAGCATGCCGAAAGTCTGCAAATAAGAAAAACATTTATTTTACACACAAATATACAAGAATCCACCAAAATACTTCTAAACACTAATTATGTAAACATCAGTAGTGGCCAAAAGTGATGTCCGGCCTAGGAAAATTGTCATCACCCTTTATTCAAATATTATGATGCATATAACAAATGCTTTGTTTGGATTTCAGTTGTTTTATTTGATTAACACGATGAAAGATGCCAAATTGTGTGGACATAATTTTTGCCCAGGCTGTCATACAAAGAAATTATTTAGCCAAAAAAGAAACTAACAGTTATGTTGTAGTCAGTGTATGCTTTTTCCTGTTTATTTTTTTTAATTCATTTAATTGTAGTTTGCCTTTTTTGCCAAATAATTTTGTCAGATAAATACCTCAACCAAGTCTAGTGTTTTGTTGTTCTCTCATACATATTTTATGACATGTTGAATTAGCTCTCACAGATGTTATGAGGCGGGAAATATACCATGTTGTGTCTCTTCACTGTTTTTCTTCTTTAGGGGTTTGAAGGACATGGAGCAGGAGATTTCCTCCATTGAGAAGCGGTTTGCTTACGGGTTCCTGCAGAAGCTGTTGAAGTGGATGGAGATTGCGCAGGAGTTTATTGCTCATCTTGGTATATATCCATAGCAGTTATTTCTTCCATCTAAAAACTGTAGATGTTAGCTTGCTCTCGATGAAGGTGTTTTTGATGAATGCTCTGTGTGTTTGTTACTCCAGAGGCCGTTGTGAGCAGTGGAAGAGTTGAGAAATCTCCTCACGAACAGGAGATTAAATTCTTTGCCAAGGTGAGACACCTTTGACCAGCAAAATGAGTGCATGCTAAATAAAACAGAGATCAGTGGGAATTAGTTGGAAGAGATACAGCCTCTCACACTCTCCTCTTTCTCTTTATATTGTCTTCATGTAGATTCTGCTTCCATTGGTAAACCAGTACTTTAAGAATCACTGTCTGTATTTCCTGTCCACTCCTGCAAAAGTCCTGGGCAGTGGTGGTCATGCCTCCAACAAGGAGAAGGAGATGATTGCTAGGTAACTAATGCTACAGATCTTTATATTTCTGTGGTATCCTATTCCATTGGTTCCCAACCCTGGTCCTGGGGTGCGTCTCAATCAGCTCCCTAGATCATGAATCAGTATATCGTGTACATGAATTCGGGCACTGGTAAGGACAGTAATGGCTCACTCATATTGGGACACTGATGACTACATCACTACTGGTATTAATGAACAACAGCAGAACTGCTATCTTTCTGCTATTGTTTTGATGTTATTTAAAGTACATTATAATAAATATTTTTCTCCAAGACCTCAGATGGATGTGTCAGATATGAGAATGTGCAGTGTTGGGGGTAGTCATCTTTTTATGTACCTTAAAGATTTCAATTTGATTACGATGTTAGCGTAAAACCTTTTTTAACGATGTTGGTTATGATAGTTTTGACCTGTCACACCCTCTCTGCTCCTCACTCTTCTTCTTGTCTGTTGGTTTTCTCTCTGCCCCTTCCTGGAGTATTTTCCCACGGGTCTCCTCATTCTTTTGTTACATTTATCTTCTATGGATCATGTTATTTTGCTCCTACTTTTCCATTATCTAAACCTCACCATTTTATTCCTTGTCATGCCATTCTCTCTTTCCCAACCCTCCACCCCTCTTTTTTCCTTCTTTCTCTATCTATGTATCTTCTATCTCAGTATCTTCTGTAAGTTGGCTGGTCTGGTGAGACACAGGGTTTCCCTCTTTGGTAAGAATCCTGCATGATGGCCTGATTGCACATTTCATTTTTCCACTGTCTTTCCCTTTTTATTTAATGTTTCACACCATCTGTACATCCGTTCCTAATAGTTCCATTTATTTGCTCCGAGTTCTTGTTGGTTTTATTTCCCTCCTTTTCTTTCTTTCTTTCTTTCTTTCTTTCTTTCTTTCTTTCTTTCTTTCTTTCTTTCTTTCTTTCTTTCTTTCTTTCTTTCTTTCTCTAATGATTTGCAGTGCTTTGCTTAAATTGGTGCATCGTTTGCAGTGTTGGCTCGGTATTTCGGAAGAATATCTGCTTTGGCTTTTATTATACCTCTTCATTCTACTGTATATCAGTGTCATATATCGTAGCATAGAAGCCTCAGTCCATATGTTGTAGCCAGGCTAATTGTAGGTGAAAGTTTAAGGCCTATGTCATGGTCTGAATGTTTGTGTGTGCAGGCACTGATGCCTCCGCCGTAGTCAACTGTCTTCATATTCTTTCCCGCTCGCTGGATGCCAGGTATGTTTGTTGACCACATCATTCCCTGTATTTTACTGACATTTACATCCTCAAGTTAGTTCACCCCAAAAGGCTTAAAAGGGTTCACCCATCAAGACTTTTATTCATCTTTTGAACAAAAATGAAGATATTTTTAATGAAACCTGAGAGATTTCTGTCCCTCCATTGAAAGTCTGTTCACCCTAAAACTCTGACGCTTCAAATAAAGAGATCATAAAATAAATCCGTATGAATCGAGCAGTTTAATCCATGTCCTCTGAAGAGACGCAATCGCTTTATATGATGAACTTATTTCGTTAGGCTTTTATTCACATAAAATGTGTTTGACGCGCAAGAACCAATGAGGTCCATTCTCGTGTTACACAACACGTTTGAGCTTCAGCAAGAACCAATGAGGTTCATTCTCGTGTTACGCATCACGTTTGAGCTTCTCAAGAACCAATGAGGTTCATTCTCGTGTTACGTATCACGTTTGAGCTTCTCAAGGACCAATGAGGTTCATTCTCGTGTTACGCAGCACGTTTGAGCTTCTCAAGAACCAATGAGGTTCATTCTCGTGTTACGCAGCACGTTTGAGCTTCTCAAGAACCGATGAGGTTCATTCTCGTGTTACGCAGCACGTTTGAGCTTCTCAAGAACCAATGAGGTTCATTCTCGTGTTACGCAGCACGTTTGAGCTTCTCAAGAACCGATGAGGTTCATTCTCGTGTTACGCAGCACGTTTGAGCTTCTCAAGAACCGATGAGGTTCATTCTCGTGTTACGCAGCACGTTTGAGCTTCTCAAGAACCAATGAGGTTCATTCTCGTGTTACGCAGCACGTTTGAGCTTCTCAAGAACCAATGAGGTTCATTCTCGTGTTACGCAGCACGTTTGAGCTTCTCAAGAACCAATGAGGTTCATTCTCGTGTTACGCAGCACGTTTGAGCTTCTCAAGAACCGATGAGGTTCATTCTCGTGTTACGCAGCACGTTTGAGCTTCTCAAGAACCGATGAGGTTCATTCTCGTGTTACGCAGCACGTTTGAGCTTCTCAAGAACCAATGAGGTTCATTCTCGTGTTACGCAGCACGTTTGAGCTTCTCAAGAACCAATGAGGTTCATTCTCGTGTTACGCAGCACGTTTGAGCTTCTCAAGAACCGATGAGGTTCATTCTCGTGTTACGCAGCACGTTTGAGCTTCTCAAGAACCGATGAGGTTCATTCTCGTGTTACGCAGCACGTTTGAGCTTCTCAAGAACCGATGAGGTTCATTCTCGTGTTACGCAGCACGTTTGAGCTTCTCAAGAACCAATGAGGTTCATTCTCGTGTTACGCAGCACGTTTGAGCTTCTCAAGAACCAATGAGGTTCATTCTCGTGTTACGTATCACGTTTGAGCTTCTCAAGAACCAATGAGGTTCATTCTCGTGTTACGCATCACGTTTGAGCTTCTCAAGAACCAATGAGGTTCATTCTCGTGTTACGCAGCACGTTTGAGCTTCTCAAGAACCAATGAGGTTCATTCTCGTGTTACGCAGCACGTTTGAGCTTCTCAAGAACCGATGAGGTTCATTCTCGTGTTACGCAGCACGTTTGAGCTTCTCAAGAACCAATGAGGTTCATTCTCGTGTTACGCAGCACGTTTGAGCTTCTCAAGAACCAATGAGGTTCATTCTCGTGTTACGCATCACGTTTGAGCTTCTCAAGAACCAATGAGGTTCATTCTCGTGTTACGTATCACGTTTGAGCTTCTCAAGAACCAATGAGGTTCATTCTCGTGTTACGCATCACGTTTGAGCTTCTCAAGAACCAATGAGGTTCATTCTCGTGTTACGCAGCACGTTTGAGCTTCTCAAGAACCAATGAGGTTCATTCTCGTGTTACGCAGCACGTTTGAGCTTCTCAAGAACCAATGAGGTTCATTCTCGTGTTACGCAGCACGTTTGAGCTTCTCAAGAACCAATGAGGTTCATTCTCATGTTACGCATCACGTTTGAGCTTCTCAAGAACCAGTGAGGTTTGTTCTCGTGTTACGCAGCACGTTTGAGCTTCTCAAGAACCAATGAGGTTCATTCTCGTGTTACGCAGCACGTTTGAGCTTCTCAAGAACCAATGAGGTTCATTCTCGTGTTACGCATCACGTTTGAGCTTCTCAAGAACCAACGAGGTTTGTTCTCGTGTTACGCATCACGTTTGAGCTTCTCAAGAACCAGTGAGGTTTGTTCTCGTGTTACGCAGCACGTTTGAGCTTCTCAAGATCCAATGAGGTTCATTCTCATGTTACGCATCACGTTTGAGCTTCTCAAGAACCAGTGAGGTTTGTTCTCGTGTTACGCAGCACGTTTGAGCTTCTCAAGAACCGATGAGGTTCATTCTCGTGTTACGCAGCACGTTTGAGCTTCTCAAGAACCAATGAGGTTCATTCTCGTGTTACGCAGCACGTTTGAGCTTCTCAAGAACCAATGAGGTTCATTCTCGTGTTACGCATCACGTTTGAGCTTCTCAAGAACCAATGAGGTTCATTCTCGTGTTACGTATCACGTTTGAGCTTCTCAAGAACCAATGAGGTTCATTCTCGTGTTACGCATCACGTTTGAGCTTCTCAAGAACCAATGAGGTTCATTCTCGTGTTACGCAGCACGTTTGAGCTTCTCAAGAACCAATGAGGTTCATTCTCGTGTTACGCAGCACGTTTGAGCTTCTCAAGAACCAATGAGGTTCATTCTCGTGTTACGCAGCACATTTGAGCTTCTCAAGAACCAATGAGGTTCAATCTCATGTTACGCAGCACGTTTGAGCTTCTCAAGAACCAATGAGGTTCATTCTCGTGTTACGCAGCACGTTTGAGCTTCTCAAGAACCAATGAGGTTCATTCTCGTGTTACGCAGCACGTTTGAGCTTCTCAAGAACCAATGAGGTTCATTCTCGTGTTACGCAGCACGTTTGAGCTTCTCAAGAACCAGTGAGGTTTGTTCTCGTGTTACGCAGCACGTTTGAGCTTCTCAAGAACCAATGAGGTTCATTCTCGTGTTACGCATCACGTTTGAGCTTCTCAAGAACCAATGAGGTTTGTTCTCGTGTTACGCATCACGTTTGAGCTTCTCAAGAACCAATGAGGTTCATTCTCGTGTTACGCAGCACGTTTGAGCTTCTCAAGAACCAATGAGGTTCATTCTCGTGTTACGCAGCACGTTTGAGCTTCTCAAGAACCAATGAGGTTCATTCTCGTGTTACGCAGCACGTTTGAGCTTCTCAAGAACCAGTGAGGTTTGTTCTCGTGTTACGCAGCACGTTTGAGCTTCTCAAGAACCAATGAGGTTCATTCTCGTGTTACGCATCACGTTTGAGCTTCTCAAGAACCAATGAGGTTTGTTCTCGTGTTACGCATCACGTTTGAGCTTCTCAAGAACCAGTGAGGTTTGTTCTCGTGCTTCAAGCAAGTACGGTTGAGCTTCCGTTTCACAGTGCACGGATCAATGTTTATATGTGAATAAAAGCTTAAATTAAATCTATGAATGAAAGTCTTATGGGTTTGGAATGACATTAGTGTGAGTAATTGAGGACAATTCAATTTTGAGTGATCTATCCATTTAATTAATGTTTATGTATTAAAAGTCATACTTATTTTTTGTTTTTCTTTCTCTTCCAGGACTGTGATGAAATCTGGGCCTGAGATTGTGAAGGCTGGTCTGCGCTCTTTCTTTGAGAGTGCTGCCGATGATATTGAGAAGATGGTTGAGAACCTCAAATTGGGGAAGGTGTCTACCAAAAACCAGGTCAGATGTAAACATGTTCCTGTTCTCTGAGATTTTCCTTTGTTCTTTGTCAAAGTTTCTAAATTGAGCCCCTTTCTCCCCCCTCTCTCTGTCTCTGTAACAGGTGAAAGGTGTATCTCAGAACATAAGCTACACCACCACTGCTCTTCTGCCAGTGCTCACTTCTCTGTTCGACCACATCGCCCAGCACCAGTTTGGAGATGATGTCATTTGTGAGATATTTTCATAGGTTTTCATTTAACGTGACTAAAATGAACCTACATAGCAGAGTACATTTAATTAAAATATAAATAGATTAATGAAGGGAATAAATAATTAGATGGTGACAGGAATTAAATTGAAAAGGCTGTTCATATTTTACACATTATTTCAATGGAAAGAATCGCTGACAACTCTGTCTGGTCTACAAACAACCAAAACACACGCGAGAATTGACACAATTGTTAAAATGATGCATGCAAGAAGCTTGTGATCCAAGTTTTCTGTGTGCCGATTTGCAGCGAAAAAGAAAAAAGATGAATATAAAGGAGAGAATGGTTGCTTGCAGAAGCCATGCTTGCTGATGTTCTGTTGCCGGTCCATGACTCCTCCCCCTGAACTCTCTCATTGGCTGTAGTTTGTCGCCGATGTAATTTCCAGTCAAATCTCAAATCGGGGCTAAAATGTACAGTGTGTACCCGGCATTAATGTGCTTCATTAAATATGACAAAAACCTGTATTGCTAAAGCAGTGAAAAATAACGTCAAATAACAATAATGGCATAAATAAGTGTAATTTAATCTTATGTAATTAAACTAATAACGATGAAAACAGCATAAGTAAGTTGTACTATTTAATGTAACTTAAAAATAGTGAAATTTTATTTAATAGTATAAATGTATAAAATATACATTAATACAAAGGGTGAAAGCTGTGTAAATTAATATTATTTCATTTAATTTGTTCTGAAAACTCTTCAGCAAAATATAGCGTTATAACAAAAATAACAATCAAGAGTTGTGTAAAATAAGAATATATATGTGAATAGTTGTGATATTGTAGTAGTAATTGAGGGTATGTTTATACGACAACAAAGTACTAAAAACAGAAAAGGTTTTCCTTTGTGTTTTTACGCGTTAACAGACGACAACAGTATCAAAATTATCCCTATTTATCCGCGAAAATGACTAAAAACGCTGTATTATTATAATTTTACAAATGAGTACTTTGAACCCGTTTTCAAAAGTGTGCATTTTCAGGCCCCCAAAACACCGTTGTCGTGTAAATGGACGGCCAAAACGCATAAAAAGTTTCCCGTTTTTAGCCCCTCATTTTTGTCTCTTTTCCTCCATGACTCAGTGGATGACTTGCAGATATCCTGTTATCGTATCATGTGCAGTATCTATTCCCTGGGCACTGTAAAGACCCCTCATGCTGAGAAGTAAGGAAACAGCTTCATATATGCGCATTTGTTTGTATATGAACCGTTTTACAGGATGGCATGTGTTAATGAATGTTATGGTGTGATACCACACAGCCAAAGACCAGCTCTAGGAGAGTGTCTGGCTCATCTGGCTGCTGCCATGCCTGTTGCCTTCCTGGAGCCCAACCTCAACGAGTTCAACGCATACTCTGTGTACACTACCAAAACCCCACGAGAGAGAACAAGTCAGTAGCTCACTCTGAACGTATACCATCAATGGTTGTTGCGATCAACTAACGCTTCCTTAACTCCCTCATCCATGTTTTAGTTCTGGGTCTGCCCAGTCAAGTGCAGGAACTGTGTCTGGACATCCCTGAACTGGACGTGTTGATGAAAGAGATCGGGGATCTGGCAGAGTCCGGGGCGCGTTACACAGAGATGCCCCATGTGATTGAGATCACCCTGCCCATGCTGTGCAACTATCTTCCCCGCTGGTGGGAAAGAGGCCTGGAGAACTTCCCCGAGCAGGAGGGCAATCTGTGCACTGACGTCACCTCCGAACAACTCAATCAGCTCCTGGGTAGCATCATGAAGATTGTCGTCAACAACCTGGGCATTGATGAAGCTTCCTGGATGAAGAGATTGGCAGGTGAGAAATAAATAGCAGTCAGTCAGTAGGGTAGGAATCAATCCAGTTTTGATTCACAAGCTTGCAATTCGATTCAGTTCCGAATCTCGATACTATAGCATATATCGACCCTGTCGATAGTCTAATCCAGGCGTTTTCAAAGTCTAAGACAGTGGGCCTCCCTTTTGACACAATTTCCCCAATGACCCCCCCCCCCCAAAAAAAAAAACAAAAAAAAAACACACACACACACACACACAGCAATGTCAGACTCTTAACTCCTCACTTTTATCATTGTTTGTGTTAACATGAAAAGTGCTGAAAAGTGCAGTTATGGCCTCGTTTACACTGTCAGTGAAATGTGACCCAATTCCGATTTTTTGCTCATATGTGACACATATGAGGAAAACAGGATAAACATAACAGGAAAAAAACGCATGCATTCGGATATTTCGAGATCGGTTTTCATGGCTCAAAATCATGGTGATGTTTGGCGAACTTTGCATAGGCCTATATCGCAGAGCTAGCATCAAGCATATTTCGCATTCGTCCATCTGTGCGAGAGAATTTAACACTTTAAGCATGCGTGATGTTTCAGATAGCCTAGTATGGCAAGTGTAAACACATGAATCGGATACAGTTGAAAGAACGTGTAAACGGATGGTAAATTGGGCATCAAGACCTGCAGTGTAAACGAGGCCTTATTTTCAGAATAATAACAATTTAACTTTTTTAAATGTATTAATTTAAACTAATTATTAGGCTATAATTTTTACCACTCTCCGTGCCCCACACTTTGAAAACCCCTGGTCTAATCCATACTGCTGTCTGATATTCATTTCTATTTATTTGACTTTTTCAATCGAATGTGTTGTATTTTTCAGCTGTACCTATTAATAAGTTTGATTTGATTGTTTTCTTTTGATTTTAATTTTTTTTTTTATCTGTAATTTCCTGTTGAAACTTATGGGTCTTATGGGCATGAAATCCTTATCTGAAAATGGGCCACTCACCGGCCCTGGATCTATTCTTGGGATTTAAGAATAAATATCGGTTCATCAAAATGAAAATCAATTGAAATCGAGAAAACACTATTTTCAACCCAGCCCTAGCAATCAAGACTGGTACGTTTTTCATCTTTAAACCAAACTTGGGTCTTCAGCCGTCAAAGTTTATTAGCCGCTTCCCATAATGGTTTACGCATTAGGTCAGTAGAAGGAGAGTAGGCACTATGAACATGACACTACGAATGCAATCTGGTCGAATGCGTTTTTGACTACCATTCGACCCCATTTACACAGGTATGTAGCGTCGTCCACTTGTGATCCGATCGACCAATACGCTTTTTCAAACCAGGCGTAAACAGGGCCTTTCTAACAGAGTTGTTCCTCCACAGTGTTTGCTCAGCCCATCGTGAGCAGAGCGAAGCCGGAGATGCTCAAGTCCCACTTCATCCCCACCATGGAGAAGCTGAAGAAACGCAGTGGAAAGGTGGTGGCCGAGGAGGAGCAGCTGCGTATGGAGGGAAAGACAGAGGTGGACAGCGAAGAGGGAACCATTCGTGATGAGTTCGCTGTGCTCTGCAGGGATCTGTATGCTCTTTACCCGCTACTCATCCGATACGTGGACAACAACAGGTATCGCTCATCCGCATCCTTTATTTCTATTAGAAGATCACCAACAGACGTACCTTTAAAGCCTTTGAAGGAGTAAGATTGTCTGATTTGGTTCTTTATGTCATTTAAAGGGCGAGGTGGTTGACCTGTCCTGACCCTGATGCGGAGGACCTCTTCAGGATGGTTGGAGAAGTCTTCATCTTCTGGTCTAAATCACACGTAAGTCTGTTTCCTTACAATTAAAAGAAGTTAAAATCTCATCTTATGTCTTTTTGTCTCTTGACTAGTCCCTTCTTCTAGGGATAAATCGCCACCATATCAGTATCGGCCAATATATGTTCATTTTTCATGTTATCGTTATCGGTCCAATTTGGTCAATATATTAAAGCTGATAAATAATGGATTATTTCCTTCACCTGAGACACTTCAGATGCGCACTGTTCACCATGATGGTTTTCAATTGCTTGAAATATGATTGGAATCACTTAAAAAAAGGAAAATACAGTTAAATGCTACATGTGCAGCTCAAGTCTGTCATATAGACTACATACAGTTATAATGAGAACATTAGAATTGTGTGCTTGGGACATGGCTTTTAATGACATGACTTTTGTTTTTGTAATCAGGCTCTCAAAAATTATATACATTTTTTTTATTTAGATTTATCGGCCAATATATCGGTTATCGGCTTTCGAATATAAAGAATTATCGGTTATCTGTATCGGCCAAAATTTTCATATCGGTGCATCCCTACTTTGGGGGCGTTTACACGATAAACTTTGTATGCGTTTTGGCCATTTATTTTCACGATAATGCCATGTTGGGCCCCAAAAACGCTAGTTTCTTTGAAAACTATGCTGTTATTGTCTTTGCGTAAACTACAAAAACTAGAATTTGTGGAAATGGCGATAGCATGCACATGTGTATTGTGTGTTCAACATTGTTTGTATTCACCGCTCTGTAGAAGATTTGTGTATGTGTGCAGGCATGTGTTGTTTCTTTAAGTGGCATCGCCATCTACTGGCCTGGCAGCATAATACTGCGTTTTTTGTCGTTTTTGTGGATCCGTGCAAATCGTTTTGACAACGTTGTCGTCTGTACCTGAAACTTTTCTAAAACGCAAAGGAAAACTTGACCTTTTTCAGTGCAAATTTGTCATGTAAAACGTACCCTTAGTCTCCTTTCATGTTGTCTCCTCCAATATGTCTTCTTGTGTCGTCTCTTCTCATCGCTTTTCATCTCTTGTCTTGTTTTTGTCTCTTCTCACATCTCTCATCTCCTTCCACCTCTTGTCTCTTTTTCTTTTGTTATTCAGCATAATTCTCTCTTCATTTTACTCTGCAGAATTTCAAGCGTGAGGAACAGAACTTTGTGGTGATGAATGAGATCAACAACATGTCCTTCCTCACTGCTGACAGCAAAAGCAAGATGAGCAAGGTGAGTCCGTCCACTTACTGCCACTAACATTTGAGTCTAAATCTAAAAGATGTCCTCTTTTATTTGCCATCTCATTGTATCAAATAGTTTTTTTAATGATTGATTTAGTTTAAAATGAAATGAGAATTATTCGACTTGTTAAAACTCCATTTCTTCAGACGACTGATGTCCTCGTGTCCTGTTGAGGACAGACACTGTTTTTGCTCCCGCAGTGGGTTTATAGATCCATTGAAGTTTTTTCCTGTCTGTGAGGGTGTAAGTTTTAACAGTGCTGTCTCTCTTTGTGTCCTGTCTCGGTGTGGATTCGGGGTCTGTAGGCCGGAGACGGAGAGGTCAGACCGTGTTTCTGCACGAAAAAAAAAGAGCTGTGCTGATCGCATGGCGATCTCCCACACACACTGGCAAATACTCACACACACACACACCAACCAGAAGTCCAAACCCTAATTCACTGCCAGTGTGTGTGAGGTGTGTTTGCCCTCAGCCATAGACTTTAGTCTCAGGAACATGGCACTCTCTTCAGCTGGATCTTTAACTCCCGCTGGATCTGAGTCCCATCGTCCTGACAGTGATTTTGATTGATGTGCCTCTGATGGATTTTGACTGCTGCAAGTTCTTGCAGACTTCTTTCACTTCTGTCGTCCGGTTTGATGTTAATGTTTGATCTTTTTCCCCCCCCACAAGCTCTGGTGGTGATGCTCCCTCACTAGGAGCAAATATACAAACCATTACCCATCACTTAATCTTCACAAATTTCAGGGAAATGTATGAGCACATTGGTAATGTAGAGAGGGAACATGGCTTTTCCTATCAGGGAACAGTTCTCATTACATCTCTCATCTAATATTTCCCTCCCTTTGTTTAATTCACTGTATCCAGTACTTTCTGTACTTTCCGCTCCTTTTATTTGATTAATGTGTCCATTCTGTCGACATGTTCCCCAAACCCAACTCACTTGCTCACTTCCCTAAAAAGTTTGTCTCTGTCAGGTGTTAGCTAGCACAAGGATATTATTGACTTTGGAGGATAGCACCTCCTCCTCTGTGCTGTGAGACGGCCATTACTGGAGCAGCATCTGTTATCTCCTCACCATGGGTTCCCTCTGCCTAATACACTCCTCATCTCGACTGATCTCTCCTCTTATCTCATCTCTTCTCATGCCTCCTCTCTTGATTTCTTCTCTTGGATTGTCTCATCTAGGGCTGGATGATTAATTAGACTAAATTCGAAATCGCGATATGGATTAGTGCGATTATCAATCAATTAAACATTAAAGAAATGTTACTTAACATGCATTTGAAACAACACGCAACACGTTTCAAAATGTTTTTTTAATAAGAAGCGTTTATAATCCTGTTTATAAACCATGTTACCCTACGTTTTCATCCACAATAAAAGCTTAGTGGTTTAAAGTCTGTAAATGAAGAAAAAGACACAGATATTAGTACTGTTATTTTTACAATTGTACTGTAAAATAAAATTATTGTTATTATAATATTTTTCTTAAGTACTTATTTTTAACCTAGTACAATATTTCTTCTTGTTTTATTTAATATTTTGGTTTCAAAATATGATAATAAATTATTATTATTATTATTAATCTATAAAATAATAATAATAACAATAATTATTATTAATAATACTATAATCATATAATAGATAATATATCCTATTATGATTTGGACTGCAGTACCCAGTTCAACCACTAGCTGTCAATATTACATACTGCACCTTTAAAATCAAATTGCGCATCCCATCTAGTCTCTTCTCATCTCGTCTCTTGTCTAGCCTTATCTCTTTTCTCTATGCTAGTCTTTTCTCGTCTTCATTTTTCCTCTTGTCTTTGAAAGGCCAGAGGGAGCTTGTGTTGTAGAAGGCAACAGTCATTAATGGCGTCTTACAGGCACAGATTCAGAGAGTGTGTGTGAGGGATGGAGCGGCCCCAAAGCCTAGTGATGTTTTTAAGTGTGCTGTGCTGGAGGGTGGGCGACCTTACACTACTAACAACGAGACTGCTGTATGTTTAGCACTAACATTTCCTAATAAACTGACTGATAGAGTATAACATGCCCTTGAATCATGATGTTATTTTCCCTCAACGCTAGTTTGGTAAATTTCCCCCAATACATAGAAATTAGCCACCATTAACACATTATTTAACAATGTAAAAGCTGTAGCTAATTATAATCTATTCAGAAAACAAGACACTTACAGAAGGGAGATGTTTACAGAGAATTGTTTCTATATTCATATTATTCACTTAGAAAGAATAATTTTAAAGACTTTTTAGTCTTTTTTGAAACAAACCCTTATTCATTTCCCAAAACAGGCCGTTTGTGGTCAAACCTGAGTTTCTAGGTAAGCCCATCGTTGTGTCAGTCTAACTCTGCAGGATTTTTCTAGGGTGGAGGCTCAGATGTTGAGCGGACCAAGAAGAAGCGTCGCGGGGACCGTTATTCCGTTCAGACCTCGCTGATCGTAGCGGCTCTGAAGAAACTGCTCCCGATCGGCCTCAACATGTGCTCGCCTGCAGACCAAGAGCTCATCAATCTGGCCAAGATCCGCTACTCTCTGGTACTTAGCCATATGTTAAAGCCATATAGAATGATTAGGATGGTTGATTGATATACTGCCAAACAACAACATTTAAAAAAACATACTATAAAAGTTTGGGGGCGGTAAGTTTTTGTGATGTTTTTGAAATAAGTCTCTTCTGCTCACTAAGGCTGCATTTATGCAATCAAAAACATGGTAAAACAGTGAAATATTATTACATTTAATATAACTTTTTTTCTATTATAATATATTGTAAAATATAATTATTCCTGTGATCAAAGCTGAATTTTCAGCATCATTACTCGAGTCTTCAGTGTCACTTGATCATTCAGAAATCATTCTAATATGATGATTTGCTGCTCAAGAAACATTGATTATTATAAATGTTGAAAACTGTTGTGTTGCTTAATATTTTTGTGTAATCAATATAATAAGTTTATATATTTATATATTATGTAATACATTTTTGTAACATTATACATTTCTTTATTGTCACTTTTGATCAATTTAAAGTTTTTTTTTTAATCCTATTGACCCCAAACTTTTGATTGGTTGTATATATCAAATAGCAGTGTTGTTTAAGTTACTCTTAAAAAGTAATTAATTACAAACTACTAATTACATTTTTAACAGTGTAATTAGATTACTGTACTAATTACTCTCTCTAAAAAGTATTGCATTACTGATTACTTTCTAAATCCCATATCAACCTCGACCAGTTGCACAATACAAGGATAGACATGAAACTGCTATTTTAATTATTTTAAATAAACAATATATAATTGCATAAATCATTCTTGAACTGAGCAAAGCAATTAAAGTGAGAAGGTTATATTAAAAACATACATTTTAACATTAAATGTTAATTGTTGTAGTCTATACAGTATTTAATGCAATTACATCAGAAGTAACTGTAATTGAATTACAGAACAGTTAAGAGTAATCCATAACTTTACTTTTTCAAGGGAAAAGTAATGAAATTACAGTAATGCATTACACTAAGTACTATTAAATAATATTCATTTGGTTGACTTTTTGGTGATTTGAATGTTACAGAAAGACACAGATGAGGAAGTGAGAGAGTTTCTGCAGAATAACCTGCATCTACAGGGCAAGGTAAGTACAGACACAGACAAGTGAAGGAAACATCTTCAGTATAATCAAAATCCCCAAGTCATTTCATTCTGTGGCCATCTTTGAAACGCCTCTCGGGCAGCTATTTCACTAATGCAAGTACAGCTCCTATCTCTTTGAATGGGGAAACATAAAATTCTCTAAATCTGTTCACCAAGCTTACGATTGAATTTAATATTTGAAATGAACAATGAAATCTGACAACAGCGGTCTCATAAAAATTTTTTCCAAATGCTCAAATCATGACTAAAAAAGGCATTTTTCTGGCTAGACCACTCAATGCACATATGCCGTCATTAGCGAACACTCAGAACACTGACTTCCGATTGGCTCTTTTATTTATAATGCGGGATTTACTCCGGTCATATTGCACTTTCTCCCGTTCATAGTAATGTGAGTGCACCTATCTAAAGTCTTTGGTGAAATATAAGTGTCTGCATGTATACATGTCTGTAGGTTGACGACCCGTCCATGCGCTGGCAGATGGCTCTGTATAAAGAGACCTCAGGTCAGGCTGAAGACGCTGATGCACCGGAGAAGGTTGTGAAGAGAGTTCAGGAGGTTTCAGCTGTTCTCTACCACATTGAGCTGGTGAGGCCTGTTTGCACATATACATACACTTACACACTATTTTTCCTTGGCGTTAAGCCATTTCTTCATCCTCTTCATCTTCCATCAGATTGAGCATGCATTCAAGTGCAAGAAGACAGTTTGGCACAAGCTTCTGTCCAAACAGCGTCGCAAGGCAGTGGTGGCCTGCTTCAGAATGACGCCACTGTACAACCTCCCCAAGTATGAAGACACACATAACCTCAGTTTAATGATGTCCAGGAGTGAATTGGGCTGCACAAATGTGATTTTTCTTTAACTCCAGGCACCGGGCGTCGAACTTGTTCCTTGACGGTTACAAGCGCAACTGGATTGAAAATGAAGGCTACTCGTTTGAAGACAAGATGATAGATGACTTATCCGTAAGTTTGTATATCTGCTCCCTGTTTACATCCTGTTGAGCACAGTTTGTTCATAGCATTGGTTTGTGCAGAAAGCACTGGAGCAGGAGGAGGAAGAAGAGGAAGAAACCGAATCAAAGCCAGACCCCCTTCATCAGCTCATCCTTCACTTTAGCCGCACCGCTCTCACCGAGAAAACGTAAGTCTCTCCGTCGTTTGGCGAACGGGATGTCTTGACACAGTATTTCTCATCAAGTCAACTCACATCTACATATATAGTACGTTATAATAACAGTGTTGCAAAATTAATTACAGCTTCAGTTATTAAAAGCTGCTTTACTGCAGACAGTTCTCAATATTCAGATCAAATTAGTTCAATTTAGCTCAATAACAGTGTTTATCAATTATAAAACAAATTCTGCTCATGTATAAAGCAGCTCTACAGAAGCCAATTGTCATCAGTTTAAATTAGTACAGTTTTGATTCGGTTTGTTCAATATCAGTGTAGAAAGTTAATCAATTATGAAATAAACATAATTCATCTATAAAGCAGCTCTACCGAAGGCAATAGTATTATTCTGCCCTAGTCAGCTCAATTCAGTTCAATGACTATGTTTACATGTACCCTTATAATAGGATTTTGGCAATATTGCAATTAAACTTCATGCAAACACAATACTTCAAGTAACCACAATCGCCCATAGAAATGTGTCTTGTATTTGACGAAAGTGGATTAAAACAGTGCGCGACTGTATGTGAATTCATCATTTGTGCTATGCATTGGCGTATGTGAAGAAGGGCGTTAAAAATAATAATATTAAAAACTGATCATTTCCATAATGACCAACACAATCTACCAAGAGAAGTGCAAATTAGTGTCTGGTTTAAGACATGTTTTTTTGGGCGGTAAATAATGGCGCAAACACCAGTAAATTGATGAGCGCAAACCTCAGTAAATTCATTTAAATACTCTCCTCTCATACATTTTGCATCTGAAAGGGAAACTCCTAAATGCATATGCAGTAAGTTCAGCCGCTAAATAAACCTGTCCACGACTTTTCAGCGCTAATTTATCATTGCATGTCTTTAGTAAACCCTGACAGTAGTTTTTTAACGCCAAAAGAGGGATTGCGCTGACACAAGCTGTTCGAAAATCTGGCTCTTAAGTCCTTACTCTGATTATTGTAAAAAAAAAAATGCATTATTGATGCACATGTAAATGCATTCATCAAAGTTCATCAATTCCAAAACTCCTTCAATGGCAGCTCTACAGAACACAGCAGTTTTTTTTCACTTCCGGTTATGTTCTCATCCAATACTTTCAGTGCAATCAAATCGATGATATTTGTCAAGTCTCACATTGGTTTCCTCCCTACTGCAGTAAACTTGAAGTGGATCATCTGTACATGTCATATGCTGATATCATGGCAAAAGTAAGTGGTAAACGTAACTTTTAAGATTTTGTTTTGTAGACTTTCATAGAGTGCAAGCTAACCTTACATGTCTCTCCCTGCAGAGCTGCCACATTGGTGAGGAGGACGAAGGGGGAGAGGAGGGGGGCGAGGAGCCAGCCTTTGAGGTGCGACAGGCAGAGATGGTATGGGGGGGCCTGGGGCTGGGGCCATGGGAGTCAGCGGAGCCAACAGCTACAGCTGCAGCTCCTGCCACGCACTGAGTGAACACGTCCAGAACCACTGCACCCCGCACACTCCATGTCTCTCATCCTCTCATCTCTATTTCTCCTTCTCTCTTTTTCTATACCTGTTGTGGACTGATCTGTGCACTCCTTTGCTGGATCTGAGTCTTTGTCTCGTTTATTTTCGTGTTTATTGCATGACTTGAGAGAGTGCAGAGAGATGGCTGCACACAAAACAGAACAAGACATGCTGAACACATCAGTTTTGACCAATTGTAGACCGATGATCTTTAAAAAGGAAGCTAACAGAGGTGTGAATAGTTTTTCTAGCACTTTCCCCCCGAGCCAGGAGACCAATAATGTGACGTATTTGCAAAATAGGCCTCAAAACTTGCATTGTTGTTCTCTCTCTGGCTGCTTAGAGTAGTGTATTACTAGCGCTGTTGATGATATCTGGAGTGTGTGTTTGTGTGTGAGACTCAAGTTCGCACTCATACACACACTCAACGAACACCCTTAACTGGTCTCCTAATACATTACCAATCCCACCTCTCCAGAACCCTATCTTCTCTGAATTTGTTGGCAGTCGCCTGTAGTTTTATATTCCGTCTGCATCTTTTGTATCTCACAGCTTTAATGACCTACTAACCCTGAGGACTTTTTGACTTTTTTGTCCTTCCTGTTGTGATTTAAATTCAGAAAATATATCTTCACCTTCTCACCTCGCCACAAAAATTCAGGTTGAGGGAGTTTCAGTTGCTCCATTCCATAACCTAGTGAGCTAACTATACAGCATTTTTAGGTACTGTATCATTGATAACATGATAACTTAGTCTGTTCCAAAGAATAGCCTCATAATTATAAGATTTATGGAAAAGGCAATTCCAAAAGACCCTGCATGCATTGGTTTCAGTGAAGAAGAAAATAATCATCCATGATGGATGACAGTATTGAGAAATGTTACAGTATATAGTTCTACAAAAATCAATACAATATCTCCATCCTATAACAAAATGGACTATTAAATGGACTATTTCAGACTAGTATAGTATTTGTTATTTTTGTACATATTGCTATGCATATTAACAAAATCACATCCTCATAAAATAGTTACGTTTTCTGTGAGATCGGGTTGGAAACGCTCAAAACGGCAGTGGCTTCAGTTGTAAAATGTGAGTTGTTATTCTGTAATATTTATGTGTAATAATTTCTATAATTAACTATTGGTAATGGTTTCATCTTTCAACTAAAGTTTTTTTGCGAACTCTCCATTATTGTGTCTCGCTTACGAAACAAAATGCTCCGAACAAACATCAAATCTTCCGACTCGATCCGGGACGCCATTAAAACGAACCATCCACTTGTTTCCGACGCTGGGATCCTTCTGAAGTCTGTAGAGAGACACAAACCAGCTGTTTAAACTGGACGCGTCAAAGTAAGTCAGAAACTGAACTCACATCTGTATACTGTTTTAGTGTAGACAGCATCAGTGATTATAATGGGCTCTATTTAATTTTGACGTGACGCTCACATCCAGTGTAGGCGAATGCCAAACGTTAAGCGACTGAACGCCAGTGGGCGGGGCCTATGGTGTGATGATGTATAATTATTCGCAGATGACTTGATCTGGAGGCGGTCATATTCAAATGTATTTGATCGTGTGACGTCACAGATTCTGCAATATCAAAACGAGCCGATTGATTAAATAAATGCTTTGCTTATAATGAGGATGTTTAAGCTCTGAAACTTGCAGGATGTTTTAATGGTACAAAGACCTCTTATATGTCAAAAGTTCAAAGCAAATTTGATTTCTCATGTCATGACCCCTTTAATAGTGTTATCATAGAAACACATAATTCTAAGTAGGATGTTTGACTCGTCATCTAGTAATTATGGTAATTACGACATGGCATGAATGCTGCATAACTGTTATATGAGTTGCTACCTGTGAAGAATGTTTCAAGTGAGTCCCATATGAGAATGCTTCCTTAGAAGGATGTTATCCATCTAAGCTTGGTAGGTTTTCTAAGAGAGCTCAATAAAACAAAGCAAAGTTAAATGATGCCAGATTTCTGACATGGTGAAGAAGGTTTTATGAAGGCTGACAGAATTTTCTGGATTTAAATCAGGCCTGTAATGTGATTTACCTTTGGTGTCTCCAAAAGTGTCTCCATGTCTTTGTTTCAAATTGGTGTCTTTTTTTTCTGTACTCACCAAAGACTACAGTAAAAGCCTGCACAGACACACACAAACACATTCAGAACTTCACATTACGGAAAGAACACACTTGACATTTTCCACAAAATAAAAAAACACAGGAAAAAATGTGATTCATTACAAAGATTTCCAATAGACTATTAAGTCACACATGTTGTAGGACATGGCCTGGCTCTCAGGGCGGGGGGTGGGAGTGGGCGGGGCTTCTTGCTGGGGTTGGGGTTTGGCGGCGGGACGCTTGGGTGCTTTTAGGGGTGGGTTCAGCTTAAAATAAGCGCGCTTCATGCATTGTATGTTCTTGTATAATCCTTTTTGTCAACAGGGTATCATCACCACCAAATTTCAAATGGCTAACTTCGATAAATGTTCAACACTACAGAGAACAATTTCTTCAGTTTATTGTAAGATATATTATTATTGTGAATATGCTGTTGCCGTAACAATATGCTACATTAATCCAATATCATAAATAGTATACCCTAAGACATTGACAATTAATATCGATTTCAGACAAGAATTCGCAATACAGGAACTTCTGAAAAGTAGCCAATACTGCAGTATACTCATATACTCATTTTTTAGAGCTCAGGTTTGCACTAGGATGATTATATCATGTTGTATTTTTACTACCATTCAAAAGTTTTAGGGTCAGCAAGATTTTTTTCATTCACTTGATCAAAAGAGACGTTCTATTCATCAAAGATTCTTGAACATTTTTTATCACAGTTTCCTCAAAAATAGTAGGCAGCACAACTGTTTTGGACATTAACAGACTGCAATAATGACTGTTAAAGAAACAGTTATTTAATGTTATAATACTATTTCACAGCATTACTATTTTTCTATATTTTTTATCAAATAATTGAGACATTAAAATCCCCAAATGGTCCCAAAAGTATATTTTTCATATGATTATACATTTTTCACTTACTTTTAATAATAAATTGATAATGCCTCTCTTATGTCAT
Organism: Squalius cephalus; assembly: GCF_949319135.1. NCBI lineage: Eukaryota > Metazoa > Chordata > Actinopteri > Cypriniformes > Leuciscidae > Squalius > Squalius cephalus. The sequence goes on along the minus strand of NC_137127.1, from coordinate 4,953,890 downwards.
ATCCGGCTGCCGTGAGCTGAGACAGCAGTCGTGGTGTGTGGGTTTGTGAGAAATGTGGTTAAAACAGAGGGAAGAGCCAGTGTAACCACACAGATGTGTCTCACTGTTCAGGGAGAGCAGGTCTGCTTGCTGTAGTCTAACGTTTGTGCCAGTCAGCAAACGTGAATGGCTCAAATAACGGACACATTACTAATAGCACTTGTGTTTTGGATGTAAAGGGTGTGTAAGATGTATGTGTGTGTGTAAATGAATGAAGAAAAACAAGCATAAGTGCTGATTAAGAAGTAAAAACTTGTTTAAACAACAGTAAGTACACTACTTTTTTCATTAAGAATTGTAAGACATTCAGCGAGAAACCAAACTCAAAATAGCTCTTTTAAACAACATCTTTACTAGATAAGATTTTCATGATCCTTCTTCTCATTTATAGTATATAGTGCTTGACGTATGAGTGCGTGTGTGTGTTGGATGATTGTGGGGCAGGGGTGTTTAGAGCCTGGCATCATTCTGACTGGACTTTATTTCTGTCTAACAGGAGAAGGAGATGGAAAAGCAAAGGCTTCTGTACCAGCAGTCCCGTCTACATGACCGTGGAGCGGCGGAGATGGTGCTGCAGATGATCAGTGCCTGCAAAGGTGAACACACAATCAAAAAATATTATATCAGATATAGATATTAGTATATACATTACTAAATTAATATAGTAGCCTGGAAATCCAGACCCAAATCTGAAAGATTAATGGTCTGGCATCGACTAATGAAACTCGGCCAGCTCGAGGGGCGGCACCAAGCATGCATTTGAAAATCTCACTGCACGCAATTGGATAACACTACGACCAATCACAACATCGCTTATCTACCAGCGGAGCTAACTGGTAGACTCTTGCCGTATCCGGTCGGCAAAACATCATATTAGAAAAACACATTTGCTGAGCAGCAAATCATCATATTAGAATGATATCTGAAGGATCACTGAAGACTGGAGTGAAATTCAGCTTTGATCACAGAAATATATTGAAATAGAAAACAGTTATTTTAATGTTTGTTCTGTATTTTTAATCAAGTAAATGCAGCCTTGGTGAGCATAAGAGACTTCTTTTAAAAAGATTACAAATACTTTTGAACAATACTAGTGTAAATGATTCTAGCTGATATCTTTACCAGTTTGCCTAGCAATCACAAGTTTGGTCAAATATAATTGTACCAAACAAAATAACTCTGGAAATGTGTCGTCTCAGGTGAGACAGGAGTCATGGTGTCCTCTACTCTCAAACTTGGCATTTCCATCCTCAACGGTGGCAACTGTGATGTTCAACAGGTCAGCTTATAGCACTCTCTCTATCGCTTCAAATAATGTTCCTGTTTAATGCCTGAAACATGTTGCCAGGCTACACGTGAGACCTGGTTGTTCTCACAAATATTGCATGGACAGATAGTTTAAATCAAAGATAGTTTAAATCAAAGACTGTATTGATGTCTGTGACAGAGGATGTTGGACTACCTGAAGGACAAGAAGGATGTCGGCTTCTTCCTGAGCTTGCAGGCTCTCATGCAAACCTGCAGGTACATGACCATCACTTTCTTTTATTTCATTGTTAACTTGAGGAAGATATATATTAGTGTTGTCAATCTTTAAAAAAAAAAATCTGTAATTAATCGCATTTAATCACACCTAACATTAATCACATTTTTATAATGTAATAATTTCTCAGTTCTCATCTCTGAATTAATGTAGAAACAACATAAAGACAGTATATTTTAAATATTTGATCTAACAGGTAGGAAATATACAGAAATTGAATAAAGTTATCAGACACAAACACTTCACTGCATAAATTATAAATTACATAAAGATTAATCCTTATTAAAGCTACAAAAGTTTAGTCAAAAGTAGAGTTATTTTCTTTTTGTTTTTTGTTCTTTGATTAACATTAATGACAGACATCAGCAGGTTTATTAGATTATAAGATCTGAACCACATGATGTGGATTTAAGTCATTAAATCCTAATTAGTTAAATGCATGATTATATAATGTAACACTAGCTAAAGGATGACAGAAATATTTTTAACGCGTTAAACTGAAAAAATGTATTGCATGCGTTACACGTTAATTTTATAATATATATTATTTCTTTGACAATTATGTTGAACTATAGCAATATTTGTAACAAAGAGTGTCTTCTACAGTGCAGATCAACAATATGACATAAATACGGTGTTTTGTTTGTGTACAGTGTTCTGGACCTGAATGCGTTTGAGAGGCAGAATAAGGCTGAGGGTCTTGGGATGGTGTCAGAGGAAGGCTCAAGTGAGTCAGCATTCACACACCAGAAAACACATTCACGTCCCATTTGCATCATAATATGCAGTCAAATATTTTCAAAATGATTGTAAAGATTGTTGGTTTATCATTTGGCCACACAGCAAAAAATATATATTTCTTAATCAGTCTTATTTCTAGTTAATTAGAAAGAAAAATTGAATGAGATAATAAGACTTGTTTTCTGAATATATATATATATATATATATATATATATATATGTAGATATATATAATATCTACATACATATATATATATATATATATATATATATATATATATATATATATATATATATATATATTAAGTTTACTTTCCTTACCCCATTGCAATATTGTTTTAGCATAAAATTAACAGGTTTATGCTTTAAAAAATAAAATAAAAATTGTTGTTGGTGTAAGAAAAATAAACTTCATTATATGTATTGCTTAAAAACAAGTGTTATTATTTCAGTTTTGCTTCAGAAGTAAATATATCTTATTTTGCACTGAATGCATAACAGTTTTGTGTCCCACAGGAGATGTTTCCACTGTGTTCGTGTGCGAGTGTTTAATGTGCATTATCTTTGTTTCTTACAGAACCGTCAAAGTGTTTCGTTCATGTTAGTCTGTTTTATTTCCCATGCCGGAAACCTACAATCCTACAGTGTCCAACTTACTGCCTCTCTCTCTTTCTCTCCACCAACATCACTCCATCCCCACCTCCATACATACGCCTCTCCTCTCCTTCTTTCCTCCTCCTTTTTTTTCAGACCTCAAGCTAGAACGTGGTAAATAATCTTGCCTCTATATATTCATCGTCACTCTCTCTCTCCTTCTGTCCCATCTCCTGCTGTCCTCCTCCTTTTTCCAGCTCTTTACATTGTGAAAACCTCCTTTCGTTGGCGTGTAGTTTACCTGCATTTCATTTCGTGCTCAAGGGAACTTAAAAGATAACTCTTCAGGCATTGCAAAGGTAAAGGGGCAGCCTAATCCTTTATAGTTCTTTATAATATTCCACGTTATGAAACTTTATTATGCAGTTCTTATGATACTCTTATTGAATTCTGTTTTCTTGATAGAGTTTGTCCCGTTATGTTAGCAATGGCTGTAGAGTTTCTTTGTGCTTTGCCCTTGAGCGCTCTATCACAGATCTACTGTAACTCCCAACATTTATTGACTGATTGAGAGCAAAGAAAGAGACATTTGTCCTTTCTTTTCTGATCAGTTTTCTCTGAGGAGATCACAGATAACTGTGGTGATCACTGTCACCGAAAACATGAAATGATTTGCAGATTCAGGAAACTCCCCCAAGTCTTTGATCCACTGAAATGAGCCATCTAGCATTATTTGAACCATTCCCTCAAATAATGAGCTGCCATGTTTAGAAGGACACAAGCGTCTGACATGGCACACTGTAGTACACCTTAGAAATGATCTAGCTTCTAGTTTGTAGAGCAGTTTTACTAACTTTCATTAATGGTCATCAATAACCATTTAATTTGTATGGCGTTTGCCCAGATTTGCTCTCCATTTTAGTGTTGGTTGCTATTGATTTTAGACATGATATTTGGAAATAATACCTCAAATCATGTTTCTTTTGAGAAGAGGTGTGCTCTTCTCAATGAACATATGTGAGAACTTCTAAAGAAGTTTTCGAGAATTTCATTTAGGAATATTTTTACGAACTTCTTAGTGTTTATCTTAAGAAATTTCTTTCTTAATGAGTTTTTGTGAATCCAGCCATCAAAGAAACTGCTTAGCAACACTCTAATACCCAATGGAGGAATCTAGTTATGAAATGGAGAGCATTTCAAGGTGAACACCTTAAAGGTTTAAAGGGGCTATATGTAAGAATTTTCATGCATTAATCACGTTTTTTTATTGGCAATGTGTGAACAGCTTGTAACAAAACTTAAAAAAATTAGACCTTCCCCGACTTCCGACCTACACTCACCTAAAGGATTATTAGGAACATCTGTTCAATTTCTCATTAATGCAATTATCTAATCAACCAATCACATGGCAGTTGCTTCAATGCATTTAGGGGTGTGGTCCTGGTCAAGACAATCTCCTGAACTCCAAACTGAATGTCAGAATGGGAAAGAAAGGTGATTTAAGCAATTTTGAGCGTGGCATGGTTGTTGGTGCCAGACGGGCCGGTCTGAGTATTTCACAATCTGCTCAGTTACTGGGATTTTCACGCACAACCATTTATAGGGTTTACAAAGAATGGTGTGAAAAGGGAAAAACATCCAGTATGCGGCAGTCCTGTGGGCGAAAATGCCTTGTTGATGCTAGAGGTCAGAGGAGAATGGGCCAATTGATTCAAGCTGATAGAAGAGAAACTTTGACTGAAATAACCACTCGTTACAACCGAGGTATGCAGCAAAGCATTTGTGAAGCCACAACACGCACAACCTTGAGGCGCACAACCTTGAGGCGGATGGGCTACAACAGCAGAAGACCCCACCGGGTACCACTCATCTCCACTACAAATAGGAAAAAGAGGCTACAATTTGCACGAGCTCACCAAAATTGGACAGTTGAAGACTGGAAAAATGTTGCCTGGTCTGATGAGTCTCGATTTCTGTTGAGACATTCAGATGGTAGAGTCAGAATTTGGCGTAAACAGAATGAGAACATGGATCCATCATGCCTTGTTACCACTGTGCAGGCTGGTGGTGGTGGTGTAATGGTGTGGGGGATGTTTTCTTGGCACACTTTAGGCCCCTTAGTGCCAACTGGGCATCGTTCAAATGCCACGGCCTACCTGAACATTGTTTCTGACCATGTCCAACCCTTTATGACCACCATGTACCCATCCTCTGATGGCTACTTCCAGCAGGATAATGCACCATGTCACAAAGCTCGAATCATTTCAAATTGGTTTCTTGAACATGACAATGAGTTCACTGTACTAAAATGGCCCCCACAGTCACCAGATCTCAACCCAATAGAGCATCTTTGGGATGTGGTGGAACGGGAGCTTCGTGCCCTGGATGTGCATCCCACAAATCTCCATCAACTGCAAGATGCTATCCTATCAATATGGGCCAACATTTCTAAAGAATGCTTTCAGCACCTTGTTGAATCAATGCCACGTAGAATTAAGGCAGTTCTGAAGGCGAAAGGGGGTCAAACACAGTATTAGTATGGTGTTCCTAATAATCCTTTAGGTGAGTGTAGGTTGTCCATGAAAGCCTGTAGACTGATTTTTTGTAAAGGATTTGGGTTGTTTTTGCCGGGAAAATCAAAAGCGTTTTACTCGCTCTCGAGAACCTCTCTTCCGTTCAGTGACACATGAAATGATTTCTTAATGTTGAGGATAATGCTGAAAGAGCCATTCTGTGCTGTAATGGCAATGGCAATGGCAAAGGGATTCATTCAAACTATAGTGTCACATTGCCATATATATATAGTCTATAGCAGGGATGGGCAACTTCGGTCCTGGAGGGCCACTGTCCTACAGAGTTTAGCTTCAACCCTAATCAAACACACCTGAACAAGCTAATCAAGGTCCTCAGGATTACTAGAAAATTACAGGCAGGTGATTTTTTCAGGGTTGGAGCTAAACTCTGTAGGACAGTGGCCCTCCAGGACCGAAGTTGCCCATCCCTGGTCTATAGTCTCAAATATACTTTATAATCAAACTATCATAACAGTGTAATTTTAATGATATTAGCGAATTAATTTAAATATCTGTCGTCATGATGCCGGTGAATTGCAGAGCTGGTGTAAACAGATCCACATCGCTATGATCAGATGCTTTCTTAACTTCTGTTTTCTCAACGCTGTTATTTTTTAAATTTTTGTTATTGAGAGAAAAGCACGTAGCACATATTCACATATTCACCTAAACGTCAAGTGGACGGCGTCCGGATGTTCGTTAACATTATACCGCTGCAAAGGTATTTCCAATGTCTTTTTACTTCTAAACAAAAAACAAAAAAGAACTTTGCCGTGAGTAAATCGAGGTATTGAATCACGCTCAGTCTCTTGTACGTTACGTGTGCAGTAAGTTGCTGTCTGCAGTTCACTCAACGGCCACCGGTGTCACTAATAACAAGGGTTTCTGAATTCTACATACAGCTCTTTTACACAGTAACTGAAAGCTTACATTAACAACTTACTAATTAAACATTCATTCATGCTTTAATTTGTCATAATGCTTATATCCTACTTCCCAGTGCATCCTAAAACTAGATGGCCAAAATGCAATTTATGATGTCTGTGACAAAACAATAATATTTTTATTAGTTAAGTAGGGCTGCACGACATTGTGATATTTATTGTGATATGTTTTGCGATATAAAAGCAATTTCACAAGATGACTTGAATAGCTCTATTTGTAGAGAATCAATCATTCTTGGATGATTGGAGTGATTTTGTAGCAGAGTGAATCTGCATAGAAAATAATAAACAAATTACAAACGGATCAATTCCAAGAGGATCCTAATAAATACAATAGAACAAAGATACAAATGAAATAAGCAGTACTTTGTTTTTCAGGTAAATCTAACAGTATTCAGGTGCAGAAATTGAATAACCAAACACTGCATAGTCTTCACTGTATGAATTAAATCTAATTAATTAGTTAATTAATACAATTTATCTTTGTTAAAGCTACAAATGTAATTTTTTCTTTCTTTTTTGTTGTTTGATTAACATTGCTGACAAACAGCTGCTGGTATATTAGGCTGCTGTCACTTTAAGACGAATGCACAGATCCAATATAATCATACGCATCCGTTTTCTTTCTCAACTGTTTACAACACATAAGCGCCTGTGTTTACGAGGATGCTTGCGAGACAGGCATTTCGACTTCATTTTTGTGTGCATGTGTCCATTCAAGCTCAAAAAGAAGAAAAAGAGGCCTGAACACAACCTGGTGTGTGAGTTCCAGTCTTCTTGCACTTAATGTTTAAGCTGACAGGACTTAAAAAACACATGTAAATGATAAACTTTCACTCTATGATTGTTAAACTTTGCAGTTAATCCGCGAATCACATGCTTCCCGAACCGGGGGAAAGCTGGCCCGTTTGGATCATGAATCAACTACGATCCCTATACTTGACATCGCACATCGCTATATTGATGCTAAAACGATATATTGTGCATGCAGCCTTATAATTAAGTCATTATAAAGTAATTAAATGATTGTATGTATATAAATGAGATGTTTGGATGCAGTAATTATTTGTAATGTGTTTTAATGCCATAGCAGTGCAATACTGTATCTGTATTTTTCTTGTTTTTTTATCTAACCTCATTTCCAGATACTCACTATCGGACTGATATATTGTGCTCTAAACTTGTGTGATATGTATTCTATGTTTTACTTCACATTTATTAATATCTTTGTATTTATTTTATTCTGAAAAGAAGCTTCATTTATATAAGATTTTACCTTTTTTTCTCCTCACAATGACATTTTTCATGTTTTTTTTCTTTCTTAGCCTTCCTCTTGTCGAATAGCATCTTATTCCATTAGAGATACTTCATAGCACATTACCCATAATCCACCAAGGCCCCAACTTCCTCTGGCTCATGTCTCCCCTCCTCTTCCATGTGTCTAGGAGTGCAGTAGATCTGTTTTGCATGATCGTGTGTCTCTGTGCTGTTTTTTGTTAAGAAAACTCTTCTCCATTTGTGTCCTCTGTGAAGATTTCACAGTCTAGTGTTTCATTTCAATGTCAGTTGTGTTAGTTATCCATGTTCCATGTGTGTGTTCCCTGAATATTTCTGTACACGTTGATGTTTTTCTTTTAGTCAGTGTATTAATGTTTGTCCCTTAAGTAGTTGTACCATCAATGTGTGATATATCAGGCTCTCTGTGTGTGTGTGTGTGTGTGTATGTCTACTAGTGCTGTCATTCTGGGAGAGGGGAGGGCTTTAATCAGTTACTCTTTATTTTAATGTCTCCTTTAAATATGCTGTTGACTATAAGCAACTTTGCAACTACATGTCAACTAACTCTCATTAGAGTATGAGTACTGGTAGGGTTAGTAGAATAAGTTGACATGTACTTGCAAAGTTACTTCTAGTCAGTAGAATCTCTGTTGGTGAGCATCAAAATAAAGTGTTAGCAGACATTAAAGGGATATTTCACCGCTGGAAAGATGAATGTGTATTTAAATTGGGTCATTTATGTAGTAGAAATGTGAAATTATTTTAGAAGTTGGTGCCTTCTAGACTGAGAAAAGCCAGAAAATTAATTTTTGGCTCATGTGGATGAAAGACAACAACTCCCAGAATGCACTTGCTTCGCTGCCCTACGAGGACACTCCCAAGCCACGCCTACCGGTTACAGAGGGCCGTATCGGGAGAAATTATACAGCTAGGCTACTAGTCGACTGGAAACTGAAAAGACGGCGTTTTATCGTGAGATCCCCCTATGGGCGGGTTGAAGACATGCGGGACGAGCTCCTCCTACTGGCTGTAGTCTCTCGCCTCTGGACAAAAGAGCCTCAGATGATGCAAAATTATGATTTTTGCGTCATCTGAGTTTTTTTTCCAGACACACAATACAGAAATCTCTTCTCAGGGGGACATGAGGGAGGGAAGCACGGTCACTCGAAAATACTACCGGGTTTCTACTGATACAAAGCTTAATGCTAATCGGTGAAGTATCCCTTTAAGCAGACAGTTACTAATAGTTTAATGAGAGTTAGTTGACATGTAGTCCGTGTTTACAGCAGGTGTTAAGATGCGGTTTGTTCGATCGGATCACAAGTAGACGAGGGAGACACATACCCTTTTACATCTGGTGTTTTAATCTGTCTCTTTTGTTCACTTTCAATCACTTCTGTCCTGATTTGTTCGAGGGGAGGCTCTATGGGTGTGTAAATGTTTGGGCTTTTTCAGATCTTTAGATCTAATGGACGAAATAAGCTCACGCAATTTACATATGAATGCGCACGGAGACGACAAAAACACACGGAGAGCATCAGCTTTAGTTTCTGCTCTGATGGCCTCAAGACCAGCCGAACACTGAGTGTGTGTTAGAAATCAGGAATGGTGAGAGAACATTGTGCTGGGTACATTTTTCATCCTCAAACTAAATCTGTCTTCAGCCGACAAATTTGAAATCCCGTTTGCCTAGCTTGCATCCCGTAATGTTCAGTAGGCGGAGAACAGATGGTCTTTTGTGGCTGTTCGAACACATTCGACCACATGAGCGTTTACACTACGAAAGCAATCCGGACAAATGTGTTTAGTGGTCGGAAGTGGACAAGCTCAACATTTTAGACTCACTTTACACCTGTATTTAGTGTCGTCCACTTGTGATCCGATCAACCAAAACGCATCTTAAAACCAGGTGTAAACAGGGCCGTAGTTGCAACATTACTTATAGTCAACAGAAAGTCTAAAGGGGAGCATAAGTGTTATCCTTTAATCTGTGGATTCAGTGTGGACGTCAGGTCTCTGCCTCCCCTTTCCACGTTTGCTGGTCTGCTCTGCAGTAAACAGCTAAACAGATGTGCCACAGCAGGTCTTTGTGGTTCTGCTAACATGCTAATGGGAGCTGAAGTGCTATGAAGTGATTAAACTCAAAGAAAAAACATGTTCTCACTCCCAACTCGTCACATATTGACGCTTGGTCAGGACCCCTTAGTGTCACTTTTTAAAGCACTTTTGCATCATTTTTCGTCAGAATCGTGTGGGCTGTGCCAAGTGTGTGACCAAATAAAGTGACAGCTGATTTGATGATGTAAAGCCAATCATTTTAAAGTTCATATTTTTGTCTTTGAAAGACTATAATAGCTAAAAGTCAAAATTCATAAGCATTCATGTTGGTTGGACTTTATTTTACAGTACGTGTACAGTACTGGTTAATATGTGTAATATATGTAACTACATGAGTTAAAGTTTTAGAGGTAGGTTCAGGGTTATTACACAGTTATTGTAATTACTATAACAAATGTGTAATATGAATGAACATGGGGAACAGGACTGTAAAATAAAATGCTACCCTAATTTTAGTTGGCTCTGAAATGTGTCGCATGGGTGAAATACACACTCATTCAAGGAGTGCATTTATTGCATGGACAGATAATGAACGTTATGGCACAGTTTAGTTGAATGATAAAGTTTACTCTCTTTAACCTAATGCTGCTAAACTGAATATACAAAGTGAAGCACACTTTTTTTTGCTGAAATATCCAAAACATAAACAATAAAGAAGAGTGCACAGTTTATCTGTCGATCAGATGCTCGTGAAAGTTGGGCGTTTTGTTTCAGACTCATCCTCGACGGTGATCGCTTTTGGGTCTGTTTCCTCACACAAATCATCGTTTGAAACACTTGGAAAACTTTTGTACCTTTTGAATAAATTGTAACTATTTTCTTCCTGTTATATCCTGTTAAATAATATACAAATGTGTTGGTATGGGCTCGGTTACGTGCGCAAATATTTCTAAATAGTGTAATGTAAATAATATCATTGTAGCTGTTTAAATTGAAAATATCACCTTAGAATATATAATGATAAAATTCTCATGCCCATCGCGTCTGTGTATGGTGCCAAAGTTTTCATCGAAAGCAATGCTGGTCTATAAAATGACTTCATAGTCATTAAAAAGTGACGTCAAGGGGTTTTGACCAAGCAATTATACACAGCCTAATCACCCTGAATACTGAAGGGACAGTTCTTTCAAAAATGAAAATGATGTCAAACCTGTATGCTGTTATATTTATGAAACAACATTTTGATAAATGTACACTACTTTTTAAAAGTTTGGGGTGAGTAAAACAAGCTATTTTTTAATCTTTGTTTTTTACACATTAACCATTTTAATCTTTGAAAATAATTGAATTTTTTTTTTATGTCTAATAATTCACTTTGTATTTACAAGTCTAATGCAGTAAAGCGCTGTTCAGTATTTCTTTCCCCACATTCATGCTGTTTGTGTGTGTGTGTGTGTGTGTGTGTGTCTCTGTTAAGAAGAGAAAGTGATGGCGGATGATGAATTCACTTGCGACCTCTTCCGCTTCCTGCAGCTTCTCTGTGAAGGCCACAACAACGGTGAGCTTCCGGCACAAATGCTTTTGAATACTTCTACCACCACTGTAGTGTTTGGACAACACAAGACAGCAGAGAAGAATAAAAAAATATGCTCCAAAAACAAGAACAATGATCGAGAAAAAAAAAAAAAATTTGATCACTAATGCTTGATTCTTTGTGATGGACCCTGTACCTTTCCTATGCATTATTGTTCAAAAGTTTGGTGTTCGCAAGTTATTGTTGTTAAACTTTAATAAGCAAGGACACATTCAATTAATCAAAGGTGACACTAAAGATTTCAAATAAATATATATTTTTTTAAACTTTCTATTCATTAAAGAACCCTGAAAAAAATTATCATGATTTCCTATAAAATAATAAATTATATGGTAACACTTTACAATAAGGCTCATTAGTTAACATTTGTTAATGTATTAACTAACATGAACTAACAATGAACAATGCATTTGTTACAATATTTATTAATCTTTGTTAATGTTAGTTAATAAAACTCAGCTGTTCATTGTTTGTTCATGTTAGTTCACGGTGCATTAAGTAAGGGATAATGTATAGTGAGCCGGTTGTTATAGTGAATAACAACCCCGACAGGCTGAACGGGATCCCGACGCGAAGCGGAGGGATCTTGAATCAGCCTGAAGGGGTTGTTATTCACTATAACAACCGGCTCACTATACATTATCCCGCTTATTACATGGCTACCTACAAAATAAATAAATAAATTGACACAAATTATTTATTTAAAAGGAGTTTATTGATTTAAAAACGATTGTATTGCTTCCGCTAAAGAAAATAGTCCGTTCCGCGTCCATAGCAACGCGCTGTTTTGCATGGCAACGGTCTGTTATAGTTCGCAGCGGTCTGTTATCAAGAAATAACAGACCGCATTCTACATTGGAATTCGGCCAAGCCATGTAATAACTAATGTTAAAAAACACAACCTTTGATTTTTACTATCAAATCAGTAAATGTCAAAATTAATATTAACTAAGAATAATAAATGCTGAAGTATTGTTCATTATTAGTTCATGTTAAGTAATGTAGTTAAGTAATGTTAACTAATTAACCTTATTGTAAAGTGTGTTTTTTTATTTTATCTTACCGACCCCACTGTAAAATATTGAAAAGAACCGCCTGCTTTGAGTTTCCATCTCTTTTCAGATTTCCAGAACTATCTGCGCACACAGACCGGCAGCACAACCACGATCAACATCATCATCTGCACTGTTGACTATCTGCTCAGACTGCAGGTACAGCTTCATGTCACTGTCCCGTCTTCCTCATCTCTATATACAGTACAGTGACCCAGGGGCCCTATCTTGCACCCAGCGCAATTGACTTTGTACACCGACGCATGTATCATTCCTATTTTGCACCCGACGCACAGCGGACTTTTCCCTCCACAGACGCACGTCGGTAAATTAGGGAATGAACTTGCGCTCCCGGGGGCGGTTCAGGGAAAAGAGGAGGCGTGTTCCGGCGCAAACGTTCCCTGGTGCTATTTTGCAGTTTCAGAAAACAATTCCGTCACTGACCAGGAAAAACCTTGTCTAAAGTCAGTGGCGCGTTTTCAGTGGCGCGTTCAGATGCTATTTTAAGGGCGCATGCTTGGCCATAATGTAGTGTGTGCACAACACGCATACACTTTGCTTATCTCATCTACACAGACGCAGCAGTTGCCATTTTTGCAAACCATACATAATTACAAGGAAAAATATTCCACATCAGGGAAATCATTGTGGTGTCCATGAAGATGTGAAAAAATAGGCATAAATCTAGCTTACACATTTATCCAAATTATTATACGCCTGTTTAACCGAAGCTAATTTGGGTGGGTTTCTCCCGTCCCCAATGTCACTTCTCTGTGTTTTACGGCCCTGACGAGATAATAATAATAATAATAATAATTCATTACATTTATATAGCGCTTTTCTCGACACTCAAAGCGCTTTACATAGATGGGGGAATCTCCTCAACCACCACCAATGTGCAGCTCCACCTGGATGATGATGCGACGGCAGCCATATTGCGCCAGAACGCCCACCACACACCAGCTTACTGGTGGAGAGGAGACAGTGATGAAGCCAATCAGTATATGGGGATGATTAGGAGGCCATGATGGACAGAGGCCAAGGGGCAAATTTGGCCAGGATGCCGGGGTTACACCCCTACTCTTTCGAAAGACATCCTGGGATTTTTAATGACCACAGAGAGTCAGGACCTCGGTTTAACGTCTCATCCGAAGGACGGTGCTCTTTGACAGTATAGTGTCCCCGTCACTACACTGGGGTGTTAGGACCCACACAGACCACAGGGTGAGCACCCCCTACTGGCCTCACTAACACCTCTTCCAGCAGCAACCTGGTTTTCTCAGGAGGTCTCCCATCCAGGTACTGACCAGGCTCAGCCCTGCTTAGCTTCAGTGGGCAACCAGTCTTGGGCTACAGGGTGACATGGCTGCTGGCCAACGAGAACGTCGGTCTCCTCGGCTGTGAACCGCTCCTGGCAAATCCGCCCTTATAATAGCAATCCGCCAGGGAACAAGCGCGCCTGCTCTTAAAGGGAATGTGACATGTCGCTCTGATTGGTTTATTTCATGTTACGCCCAAACCACACCTATGAGTAATGAAGCTACTTCAGCCCAACCCATTTTAGATTTGCGTCGGGCGCAAGAGTCATTTATCCCGCCGGTATAAGAGCAACCGAGATCCGCCCACAAAGTTACTTGTGTTTTGCGTTTGATACTTGCGTTTCAGATCGTTAAAATAGGGCCCCAGAAGTATTTGGTCACTTAAAAATGTGTACCCAAGCACAGTATCAGGCCTGATACCAGAATCGTATCGGTGTATCCCTAATACATACTCTTAAGTGCGCTTTGTGGTCTCTTCTTCTCATCGTCTTCCTCACTCTTGTCTGTTTGGTCTCAGGAGTCTATCAGTGACTTCTACTGGTATTACTCAGGGAAGGATATCATTGATGAACCAGGCAAGAGGAACTTCTCTAAGGCCATGACGGTTGCCAAACAGGTTTTCAACAGCCTGACAGAGTATATCCAGGTACTGTAGTCTCTGCAATGTGAAGTCAAGCTCTTTCAGAATTGCACATTTCCGTCTCCATCACGGTTTGTTGTTCCTCCACCACAGGGCCCTTGCACTGGTAATCAGCAGTCTCTGGCTCACAGCAGATTGTGGGATGCCGTGGTGGGCTTCTTGCACGTGTTTGCACACATGATGATGAAGCTAGCACAGGTAGGAACTCACATGTTGAGCGCACACAAACCCCTATCATGACCGATAAATCTTACCATATTGATGGCTTTTATTGCATCTAGAAGACCACGCAATTTTCCAGGAAAGGTTCCGACAACACTGAATCTCTATCATCTGTATGTTGGTTTATTTCAACTTGCCATTTAAGTTTTCCTAATCTAAAAGCAAAACATAATTTTGACCAACTTTACACAAAGGAAATCGGAGAAAAAAATGCATCGTATTTGTCACTAAGCATTGCTGTAAAAGACATATAAGGTCAAGTGTATAAAATGTTAAATCAGTTGAAAGTAAAAGTTTTTCTCAGATGTTCCAAATTTTCATTTTTATAGTGTTTCATCTGCATTGATCATGTAATTTAAACGCATGTCATACATGTACATACTTATATCCTCTATATAAGTATGATCACAGTCGAATAATGAAGAATGTTTTCTCTGTCTTGGAGTTTGCATTTTTTTCTCAGAACAAATGTTTAGTTGTAACTATGCATAGTAAATATATTTTTTTTAATAGTATTTCTAAGAAGATACTGACCATGTTCTAATTTGGTGTTGACTGTGTTATTAACCCCATGATTCAATTTCTGCCTCTTCAAATCATGAATTATAGATTTAGAAGAAACCTTATTGTAGTTATTAAAAATAGGTTGTTAAATTTCTTTGGTTTCTTATATTATATGGGAAGCATTTCTAAATGGTAAATTGCTGGAAATTGAATTGGCTGATTTACATCACTGTTTAAAGTGTAATATTCAAGTAAATGTTTCCTTACAAAACCAAATGGGTTTTATTTCATTCTGTAGTCATTATATTAAATAAATGTTTAGTCCAATATCCCCACTAATCCACGAATATGGAACATGTTTGTAGTGTGACGTGAATGTTGATGCACTAGTAATCTCTAATCATGTGTTGTTTCTCTTAACCTCTCTGCTGTGGTGTTTGATTTTGTTCTAATACTTGTTACACATCCGGTACCTATGTACTGCATTTTTGTATTTCTCAAAATTGAGAACCTCTCCCACTCTCAAAAATCGGAGAATGTGCTTATAGTGAAACCTTTACTAGTCCTCAGTTTGAAAGCTCATTTGCCATCTGTCAAAGTTGGTTTGTAACCTTCAAAGTGGCACAGTTTGGTTTTACCATATATATGAGGGCTAAATAGATCAACTCAACTGCAATGAGCTTGTTTTTTGACTAAACTTACTTAATTTTAATGTAAAACAGTTTTACCCCTGGTTGTGTACATAAGCAAAAGTGAAAGATTAAGTCAAATAAAACAAGGAATGATTGAATTTGTCCAAAAGAGTGGGAGTGGCATCAATACAAAAATGTATTAAAAATGTTGATGGGTAACATTTTTATTCTGATGTGTAACCCTGCCAGATGCACCCTGACCAAGGACTCCGAAATGGCGTAAGGATCTTTGTTTTTGCTTCAGTCTTAGAACATTTGCACTGCTTTCCACAAACTTACACAGTACTGTCTCTTACTTGCTCCTGATTCCGCCGTATTGCTTATGTGTCGACACATTTCCTGCAAGTGTTTTCTCAATATAATGCTCCAAGCAGGGATAATTTATTATAATTAAGTTGTTTGTGAGATTATTGAGATTCTTAATAGACCACTTGCATTTTCTTTTTAAATGGATATCCCCTCTGTTCCCACTGTATCAGTGTTGAATTTCTGAAAGCATTCTTAACCTTGTTGGGTTGATTTTGATATATTGGAGCTGAGGGAGGTGTCACTATGCCTTGTTCCTGCTGTTGCTCACTTGTAGAGGAAATGTATTTCCCTCGACCTGCACCATATTACGCTTTTCTTACACTCTTACATTCTCAAGAAAATCTGTACAATACTGTGCAAATCTCACAAAACCTGTCAAGATATTATATTTGATATCTAAGCAACTACATTTTTGCATAAAAACTCTTAAAACTACATTCCATGACACAATAACAGTAGTTTTTGTAAAATTATAGTGGGTTTTCTCCTCTGCCATTGACGCTCGCTGTGAGAAATGCTGCCAGTATAGATTGATTGGAAAAGGCTGAAATATATATATATATATATATATATATATATATATATATATATATATATATATATATATATATATGAAGCAGTGTACCATACCAAAAAGGTTTTGTGAGATTCATCCAATACTTCTTGATGTATATGTGCAGGGCTTTGTGCTTTTTTGTCTTTATTCATGTTAGTAAGTGTACCGTGTGTGATATTGAAAGATTATGACTATGAATTTATGTGTCTGCTGGCATTTCTTCACAATATGCTTTAGACCATCATCTAAAAAGCTAGAAATAGAATGATCAAATTAGGAATTATTTTATTTTGCAAATGTCAAAGACTATGCCAGTATATGACATCTTTGTCTGGCTTTTTCATCTACATCTCCGTCTATACTGTTAGATGATAGGTTACAGTGTGTGATACTATGTTTGTGTCTGTTTATAAATGCAAACCCAGGATCATTTCTGGAGTAGAACACATTCTGAGGTAAGATGAGAGTAGCTGGACTTTGTCCCAGTAGTGCTGTTTCCCATGTCCCCCCAAAATACAACCCATGCCAGAGATGTTAGTTATGCCACTGAAAGCAGTTATGCCTGATCAGGATACTCCTTTCTTGGACTCATGGTGCATATCATAAAAAACAAAGAAAACGGGGAACTAGGTCTAATATATGTCAATCCAAAGGTCTTTATTATTACTGTATAAAGTGAGACATTTTGTGGATAACACTTTGTTATTTTGTTGTGTCTGAATTTGGTTGTGTAAACACAGGACTCCAGTCAAATTGGTCTGTTGAAGGAGCTTCTTGATCTGCAAAAGGACATGGTGGTGATGCTTCTCTCTCTACTGGAGGGTAAGACATATTTGCCCATCATATTTAACTTTCACAGGTGACCTACAAACCTGTAAAGACTTGAGTTATGATCTATGGCCTGTTTTATTGCTCCTTTACAGGTAATATTGTGAATGGCACAATTGCTCGCCAGATGGTTGACATGCTGGTTGAGTCATCCAGCAATGTGGAGATGATTCTCAAGTTCTTCGACATGTTCCTCAAACTGAAGGATATTGTGGCATCGGACGCCTTCCGTGACTATGTGACGGACCCTCGTGGCCTCATCTCCAAGAAAGACTTCTCCAAGGCTATGGACAGTCAGAAACAGTACACGCCATCTGAGATCCAGTTCCTGCTGTCTTGCTCCGAGGCCGATGAGAACGAGATGATAAATTTTGAGGAGTTTGCCGATCGCTTCCAAGAGCCAGCCAAAGACATCGGCTTCAACATTGCCGTGCTACTCACCAACCTCTCTGAGCATGTTCCCCATGACACCCGCTTGCAGAACTTCTTGGAGCAAGCCGAGAGCGTGCTGAACTACTTTCGCCCTTTCCTGGGCCGAATCGAGATCATGGGTGCCAGCAAGAGGATCGAGCGCATCTACTTTGAAATCAGCGAAGCCAACCGCAACCAATGGGAGATGCCTCAGGTCAGAGAGTCAAAGCGACAGTTCATCTTTGATGTTGTCAATGAGGGCGGTGAATCTGAGAAGATGGAGCTCTTTGTGAACTTCTGTGAGGACACCATCTTTGAGATGAACATCGCCTCACAGATCTCCGAGCAAGAAGAGGAGGTGATCGAGGATGAGGATGAAGAAAATGAAGAGGAGAGCGGTGGTGGAGGAAATGGAGAGGGAGAAGGAGAGGAAGGGAATGGAGAAGAAGCACCACCCGAATCCAGCTCAGCCTTTTCTGACTTCATCAAGAGCGTAGTGGACTTCATCAGCCTCTTCACTTTCCGCAATCTCAGACGGCGTTACCGCAAAATCAGGAAAATGACCATAAAGGAGATGATTGTCGGTTTGGTGATGTTCCTTTATACTGTTCTCTTCGGCATCCTGCACTTCATCTACAGCGTCTGCAGAGGTTTCTTCATGCTCATCTGGAACACCCTCTTCGGAGGAGGTCTGGTGGAGGGAGCAAAGAAGATGACGTTGACAGAGATTCTGACTAACATGCCTGACCCGACTCAAGACGAGGTGCACGATGACCTTCCTCCAGAGCCAGGTGCAAGAAAAGTACAGGAATCAGGTGGAGCTGGTGAAGGAGAGGAGGGAGCAGGAGGAGGAGAGGACGAAGCAGAAGAGGGAGAAGAGGAAGATGGTGCAAGGCCTGGTTTTGGTCCTCATGGTGGTCTTGGAGACATGGGAGAAACTGAGCCAGAGGAGCCTCCAACTCCAGAAGGCAGTCCATTGCTGAAGAGGAAGCTGGTGAGTCAAAGAGTTTAGTGCTTGTACTGTAGGCTGATTGTTTATTAATGGTTGTTCGCCATTTTTTTTTACAGTCGTTTCAATATGAATCCATGCAATCGGGAATTTCGCTTGAGGGAGAAATATATCCCCATGCTGATTCGCTGCTTGGTTTGAAAGTTACTTTTGCGTGAGCTGTGCTTCATACTCCGCTACACTATTGACTATAATACAATTTAGCTGACAGTTTGATAATGTAACTGGACCTTAAGAGGGACCGTCCATGTGGATTGTTCCTTACCATGTTTTTGTGTAAACCACATCATTCTCCTTCAGTTTGTCAAATATAAAGGTACTTCTCACTAGAAGTCTTCACAGAGGACCCGTACGGGTTCGGGTCTATATTTTAAAGGGTCAGCCGAGTCCGGGTCAGGTCCCAATCTATTACTTTGGGTCCCGGGTCTGTTTAACATTGTGTGTAATACCCGAGTCGATCTGAGTACACCCGGCAGTGATCAGAGTCAGTCAGCGCTGTGTGTGTTTTGTAACTTGCAACTTATAAAATTAAGATGAGAAGATCAGTGTTAGCTGGGGAAACAAGGTGGAAAAAAAACACGAGCAACCCCAGCCGTCAGTAGCAGAGCGGCTGGAACAGTAAAAAAAACTAAATATTTCTAATCACCAACAAAATCTGAGATGAATTGTCACATGAATGTTTTCTTTGACGCTTGCTGAAATTGTGTTCAAAAGCTTATATTCCAGGTTGCTCCTAATGTGCATGTGCAGTCTCAAGCATGCGCTCTTTCTTTCTCCCATTTTTATAGTAATATTATGAATGAACCATCTTGTTATATCTAAAAAATTTGGTCAGACACGGCTCAGAGAGCACAGAGATGATCGTAAATAAGTAATGCATTTGTCATCCGTCATTGTGACAGCGAGTGGACTTTTAAAGCTTTTAATGGATGGAACTTTCTTAGCAAGCAGGGTTGTATGCATCACACTCAGGTACAAGGGAAAAGGCTGCTAACTGGAGGGTAGGGTAGACAAAGGGTTTCATTTTTGCAACTTGTTTATTGACTTGTTAATAGCTATTTGCTGTCAAATATGGGTCCAATCAAGTCTGTCTTCCCGGCTGGGTTCAGGTCCAGCTTTTAAATAATAGACGGATCCGCGTCAGTTCTGGGTAGTACATTTATAATAATAATAATAATAATAATTTGTTACATTTATATAGCGCTTTTTTGGGTACTCAAAGCGCATTTACATGTGGAAGGGGGAATCTCCTCAACCACCACCAATGTGCAGCTCCACCTGGATGATGATGCGACAGCAGCCATATTGCGCCAGAACGCCCACCACACACCAGCTTACTGGTGGAGAGGAGACAGAGATGAAGCCAATCAGTATATGGGGATGATTAGGAGGCCATGATGGACAGAGGCCAAGGGGCAAATTTGGCCAGGATGCAGGGGTTACACCCCTACTCTTTTTCCGAAGGACATCCTGGGATTGTTAATGACCACAGAGAGTCAGGACCTTGGTTTAATGTCTCATCCGAAGGACGGAATTTATGACATTTCTCGGTTCTGTCCGGGTCCAACTTTCAGATAATAGACAGATCCAGGTTGGTTCCGTGTAGCACATTTACGGGTCTCTTCGGGTACGAATTGTTGGACCTGTGAAGACCTCATTGCTCATTGACCTCATTGCTTTGTAGACTCATAATCTAAATCTCTTAATCTAAACATTCTTGTTTTCTCCTCATTGTTTTGCCGGGTATTTCAGATAAGCGAAGAAGGAGAGGGTGAAGCAGCAGTAGAGAAGGAGAAAGCAGAGGAAGAAGCAGCCCCAGAACCCGAAAAAGCAGAGTGAGTAATGGAGAACAAATGAGCAATTTTTTCCCCATACAAAATTTAAAGTCTTTCAGTCGAGAAAAATTGTACAGTCCTATTCATCACAATATAAAAAACTAATCCTTGGCTAATCCTTCTGTCTCTCAAAGTGTTGAAAATGGAGAGAAGGCCGAGAAGGAAGCAGAACCTGAGCCAGAGGAAAAACCAGAACAGCCAGAGGAGATAAAAGAAAAGGCTAAAGCAAAGAAAGGCAAGAAGGAAGAGGAAGGAGGCTTTGAACTCTGGAATGAGCTCGAAATCCAAAGAATCAAATTCATGGTAATTGTTTTGTACATTGTTTCTGATCCTTCACAGTTATGTAGAAATTATATTATATTATTCATTTATCACTTTTGATTCTACCTGCATCTAAATCTACTTCTCTTCTTCTAGAACTATCTGTCTCGCAATTTCTACAACCTGCGCTTCCTGGCTCTCTTTATCTCCTTTGCACTCAACTTCATTCTGCTCTTCTACAGGGTCAGTGTGATTTTAAAACAGGGGTTTTCAAACTGGGATCTGGGGACCCGAAAAGAGTAAATAAAAATAAAAACATTTTACAAACTGTGCTTTTAGTTAATGTGTGCACTTAAGGTGTTAATGAAATAAGTTGAACATATTTCACCTCCCATTAACATGCACCAAATTTGATATTACATTCTAAAGGCTGTTTAATCATAAGATTAATTATGAGATTTTTTTTATTCTATTGACAGACATAGTTTTTCATGTTAATCTCATGTGCTGTCAACAAAATAAAAAACATATTTTCCAAATAATATAAAAAAAAAAAACATGTTTGAGTATAAAAACATTTATTTAATTTTGGAAACCATTATTATTAATTTTGTTGTCTTTGTAATGTCACACTTATTTTTTCACACATTATAGATGGATTTTTAGTATAATTAATAAATTCTTGTTTGTATCACACTCAAGGTTGTTTGTTTGCATAACTGGAGTCCCTAATCATGCAGATTTGCTAATTTGGCTATTTTGCAGATTTTCTCATTTGCCATTTGTCTATTCAGAATCGTGGGAGAATCGTGATCTCTATTTTAAAAACAAAAAAATGAGATTCTCAATTTATCCAGAATCGTGCAGCTCCACTTGACAGCCATGTGATTTGCTGTAATAACATGTTTCGAGAACAAATTGGATTGAAGTCAGCTGTTTCCTCCTGTAGGTGTCCGACAGACGAGGAGACGAGGAGGAGGAGTTCGAGGGTTCGGCCATGTTTGAGGGTTCTGGTGTGTTTGAGGGCTCTGGTTTGTTCGAAGGCTCTGGTGTGTTTGAAGGCTCTGGTGTGTTTGAAGGCTCTGGTGTGTTTGAGGGATCTGGGGTGTTTGAAGGCTCTGAAGAGGAAGATGACGATGAAGGGTTTGTCTACTACTTCCTGGAGGAGAGCACTGGATATATGGAACCTTCTATGACCTTCTTTTCCGTCTTACACACCATCATTTCCTTCCTCTGTATCATCGGCTACAACTGTCTGAAGGTCAGGGGCTCTCTGTATTCTGTTATCATTCACTCACAGTCACCATCACGTTATTTTAAACCTGTGTGATCATTTCTTCTGTGAAACATGAGGAGATATTCAGTAGAATGTCTAAAAAAGGACCATAAAAGCATCATAAATGTTGTCCATATGACTTGTGCACATCTTCTGAAGCCATGCAAAAGCTTTGTGTGAGAAACAAATACATTGTTTTATTATTTTTCACTGAAATCCTTCCCTTCAGTCATGTATATTGAATAAAGGATGGCAGAATTTTTATTTTATAACTTGTGAAATATTCCTTTCAGGTGTTTGAGCTAGTATGAGCTGCTAACACTGTGTTTGTACTTGTCCAGGTTCCTTTGGTCATCTTTAAGAGAGAGAAGGAGCTGGCCCGTAAACTGGAGTTTGACGGTCTGTATGTAACTGAACAACCAGAAGATGACGACATCAAGGGCCAGTGGGACAGACTTGTCCTCAATACACCGTAATATCACTATATTATTATTCGTATTATTTAGAAATGTATCCCTGTGAAGACTGTGCGATCTGAAATGGCATTCCCTTTTATTTTACTCTCAGGAGTTTTCCGAACAACTACTGGGATAAATTTGTCAAGAGAAAGGTCAGGGGTGTGCTATACTTGTGTGTGCAGATGTTTCCCTTCGTGTATTAAGACATGTTGAAGTCTGAGCGTGTGTATGGTGTGTCTGTGTTGCAGGTGCTAGAGAAGTATGGCGATATCTACGGTAGAGAAAGAATCGCTGAGCTTCTGGGCATGGATCTAGCATCTCTTGATGTCAGTGCTATGACACACGAGAAGAAGCCTCAGCCTGATCCCTCAATGTTCACATGGTACAGAAAGATGCAACACACACTCATAAGTCACAAAAAGTTCAATATCCAATACAAGTAACAAGAAGTGATTCACTACCACAGCAAAAACTAATGTCAATTGGGAGGGATGGGAATCCCTATGTTAAGACTTTTGACCAATTCAAATTAGACAGATCTTCCTGTTTATTTATCTGACTTTAAAAAGTTAGGACCAGTCTTGAAGAATACAATTAGATGACTAACTTTTAAGACTAGTTTAAGCTGTTTATGCAACTGGCCACATTTCCTTGAAGGGATAGTTCACCCAAAAATGAAAATTCTGACATCATTTACTCAACCACAGTTGTTACAAACCCATAAGATTTTGGTTAACCAAAGCGTAAAAGATCCACTTGATTCATATGGATTTGTGTCATGATTCTGCCTTCATGTCCTAGATCTTTCTTGTTTTGAGGCAGGATCATGACAGACCCATGTTTTGTGTACAAGCACATGGCCATTTGTTTGGGCCATGTGCTTGTGTTGTCTCGTTCTCTTGCCCCGCCCCCTTGTTATCCTCGTTTTGTCTTGATTGCTTTACCCATTATCACCTGTGTTCCTGATTAGTTTGCTCCCTATTTAATCCCCTCATGTTTTCTGTCCTGTGTCGGTACATTATCTAACTTTGCCTGTTATTCCTTGTGAGACGTTGCTTGTTTAAGACTGTGAGTACTTTGTCAGTGACCTGTTAAATCAGTTTTGTGAGTTCGTTTCCCGTCATCGTCTAGTCAGAGTTTAGTAATTGTTTGTTATCTTGTCTAAGTCAGAGTTACCTGTCCTCAGTTCTGTTTTGCCCCCTCGTGGGTTTTTGTTTTCTGTTTTTGTGTTTAAATAAACCTTGAGTGTCTGCACCTCGTCTGCTTTTGGGTTCATCTCCTCCACATCCCATGACAGAATGTACCGACCAAAAGAGAACCCAGCAGACAGAAGGTCCTCGCCCGTCGAGTCCCAAGAAGACCTTCTAATAGAGTGGTGTCACAAGACGAGCTCTGACGTCAGAATCGGCAAGCTGCCGATTCCTCCTCAGGGAGAAAGGTCCATTAAGGAGTACGCTCGGGTCGCTCATGAGAAGAGACTCTTCCTTCCTGACATCCTTCTAAACCGCTACTTCATTGCGGGTCTCAACGCTCCTCCGCCTCTTGCTGAACGGGAGAGGTTGGTAGACCGCCCGTTTGCTGATATGGTGGACTGCCTGTCGCGAAGGGAGTTGCGGTGCTCCATCTTCTCTCCACCCGCCTCGCTGCCAGTTGTCCCGGAGGATCGCGTCCTGGCCGTTGTTGCCCATGGTGATCCGGCTGGTTCCACTTCTCCTGAGGTCTCTTCTCCACCTTTTGAGCTCCGTGGTAAACGAGGGAGACGGGTTTCTTGGGATTCCCCGTCTGAGTCTTCCTCCACCGAGTCAACGCTGCCTGAGACTTCCCTACCAGCACCAGTTACTGTCTCCGCAGAACATCTCCAACTGGTCGCTAGTCCAGCTACGGATTCGGCTTCGCGACCAAGGAGAAAGAAGAGGAGAAAGGGAGCCTCTCGCTCTTCATCTCAGGCTGTCCCAGGCGCAGTCTCAGAGCCCGCCACTGCAAGCGCTGTTCCAGAGCCCGCTACTGCAAGCGCTGTCCCAAGCGCTGTTCCAGAGCCCGCCACTGCTAGCGCTGTTCCAGAGCCCGCTACTGCAAGCGCTGTTCCAGAGCCCGCTACTGCAAGCGCTGTCCCAAGCGCTGTTCCAGAGCCCGCCACTGCTAGCGCTGTTCCAGAGCCCGCCACTGCTAGCGCTGTTCCAGAGCCCGCGACGGCAAGCGCTGTTCCAGAGCCCGCGACGGCAAGCGCGGTTCCAGAGCCCGCCACGGCAAGCGCTGTTCCTGAGCCCGCCACGGCAAGCGCTGTTCCTGAGCCCGCCACGGCAAGCGTTGTTCCAGAGCCAGCCTCGGCAAGCGCTGTTCCAGAGCCAGCTTCTGCAAGCGCTGTTCCAGAGCCAGCTTCTGCAAGCGCTGTTCCAGAGCCAGCTTCTGCAAGCGCTGTTCCAGAGCCAGCTTCTGCAAGCGCTGTTCCAGAGCCAGCCTCGGCAAGCGCTGTTCCAGAGCCAGCCTCTGCAAGCGCTGTTCCAGAGCCAGCCTCTGCAAGCGCTGTTCCAGAGCCAGCCTCGGCAAGCGCTGTTCCAGAGCCAGCCTCGGCAAGCGCTGTTCCAGAGCCAGCCTCGGCAAGCGCTGTTCCAGAGCCAGCTTCTGCAAGCGCTGTTCCAGAGCCAGCTTCTGCAAGCGCTGTTCCAGAGCCAGCTTCTGCAAGCGCTGTTCCAGAGCCAGCTTCTGCAAGCGCTGTTCCAGAGCCAGCTTCTGCAAGCGCTGTTCCAGAGCCAGCTTCTGCAAGCGCTGTTCCAGAGCCAGCTTCTGCAAGCGCTGTTCCAGAGCCAGCTTCTGCAAGCGCTGTTCCAGAGCCAGCTTCTGCAAGCGCTGTTCCAGAGCCAGCTTCTGCAAGCGCTGTTCCAGAGCCAGCTTCTGCAAGCGCTGTTCCAGAGCCAGCTTCTGCAAGCGCTGTTCCAGAGCCAGCTTCTGCAAGCGCTGTTCCAGAGCCAGCTTCTGCAAGCGCTGTTCCAGAGCCAGCTTCTGCAAGCGCTGTTCCAGAGCCAGCTTCTGCAAGCGCTGTTCCAGAGCCAGCTTCTGCAAGCGCTGTTCCAGAGCCAGCTTCTGCAAGCGCTGTTCCAGAGCCAGCTTCTGCAAGCGCTGTTCCAGAGCCAGCTTCTGCAAGCGCTGTTCCAGAGCCAGCTTCTGCAAGCGCTGTTCCAGAGCCAGCTTCTGCAAGCGCTGTTCCAGAGCCAGCTTCTGCAAGCGCTGTTCCAGAGCCAGCTTCTGCAAGCGCTGTTCCAGAGCCAGCTTCTGCAAGCGCTGTTCCAGAGCCAACTTCTGCAAGCGCTGTTCCAGAGCCAACTTCTGCAAGCGCTGTTCCAGAGTCTGCAGTCATGAGGGCTGCAGAGCGAGCAGCGGCCGATTCAGCTGCTAAGGCTGTTTTGCGGTCGGTTTCGGCGAGCCACGAGATGCCGATTGTCATCGCTGCAAGAGCCTTGTCCGAGTATCTGTCCAGTCTAGCCAAGATTCTGGAGAGTCCTGTCCCAGCTGGTGTGTCCAGTCCTGTCCCAGCTGATGTGTCCAGCCCTGTCCCAGCTAATGTGTCCAGCCCTGTCCCAGCTAATGTGTCCAGCCCTGTCCCAGCTGATGTGTCCAGCCCTGTCCCAGCAGATGTGTCCAGTCCTGTCCCAGCTGACAGGAGGATATCTGTGTCCAGTCCTGTCCCAACTAATGTGTCCAGCCCTGTCCCAGCTAATGTGTCCAGCCCTGTTCCAGCAGATGGGTCCAGTCCTGTCCCAGCTGACAGGAGGATGTCTGTGTCCAGTCTGGTCCCAGCTAATGTGTTCAGCCCTGTCCCTAATTTTGTGTCCAGCCCTGTCCCAGCATCACAGTCTACATCTTTCTCCACTCCCTTACCACCTGCCTCACCCATTGTCTTCGCTCCGCTGCCGGCTGTAGCTGTTCCCTCTGTCACCACTTCACCCCGGACTGTTTCCCCTAAGACTGTTCCTCGTGTGTCCCCATCCAAGTCTACCCGGACCCCTCGCCCTCAGCCATCGTCCTGTCCACCCAAGACCACAGTCCCACCCACCCTGGACATTCCCCTATGAACTCTGTGTTGTCTCCGCCTCCTCTTCCTTGTTTTTTATTTTTATTATGTCACCCCAATCCTGTAATTGTGTATTCATGTCTGCCTTTATTAGTTTTTGTCATGTATTGTTGGTTTGTGTCTCTGTCTCAGTCGGTCTTGTCCCGTGTTTCATGTTCCCTCTAGGGAGCGTCTGGAAGCCGCTCCTTGGGGGGAGGGTTCTGTCATGATTCTGCCTTCATGTCCTAGATCTTTCTTGTTTTGAGGCAGGATCATGACAGACCCATGTTTTGTGTACAAGCACATGGCCATTTGTTTGGGCCATGTGCTTGTGTTGTCTCGTTCTCTTGCCCCGCCCCCTTGTTATCCTCGTTTTGTCTTGATTGCTTTACCCATTATCACCTGTGTTCCTGATTAGTTTGCTCCCTATTTAATCCCCTCATGTTTTCTGTCCTGTGTCGGTACATTATCTAACTTTGCCTGTTATTCCTTGTGAGACGTTGCTTGTTTAAGACTGTGAGTACTTTGTCAGTGACCTGTTAAATCAGTTTTGTGAGTTCGTTTCCCGTCATCGTCTAGTCAGAGTTTAGTCATTGTTTATCTTGTCTAAGTCAGAGTTACCTGTCCTCAGTTCTGTTTTGCCCCCTCGTGGGTTTTTGTTTTCTGTTTTTGTGTTTAAATAAACCTTGAGTGTCTGCACCTCGTCTGCTTTTGGGTTCATCTCCTCCACATCCCATGACAGATTCGTTTAACATTTTTGGATCTTTTACAGTATGGTTACCTGGACTTTAAATGGAGGGACAGAAACCTCACAAATTTCATTAAAAATATCTTAATTTGTGTTTCGAAGATGAACGAAAGTCTTACGGGTTTGGGACGACATGAGGGCGAGTAAATACTTTAAAAGTTTAATTGATGAGACAATAAATTAATAAATTAATGTAAAAATAATAATAAATAAACGCAAAACAATTTTTGCAAATGATGTGTTTAGACTGATGTTATAATGACTTTTTACAGTCTTTTTTTAGAGGTGGTATAAATGCAATCCCATAATTAGATTAATAGATTGAATTAATATATTGGATTTATATATCCAATAAATAGATTTAAGAACAATAGTAAACAAAAACTTTTAAGTTTATTAAGAACTTACTATTTAACTTATTAAGTCAGTAACTACTTGATTTAAATCTCACAGCAAAACAGTAAGTTGTAAGCTGTGTAGATATGATTCACTACAGCTATAGTTTACAGCTTATTAAAGTTATTTGTTTGGGAATTGATTGGACTATACTACTCTTTATTTTTAAATCACTAAAAACGTGTCTCAAAAGAGTCATTTGTTTGGGAATTGAGCTACTCTGGTCATGCTGAATGTTTTTGATTCACTAAAATGAACCTGTTCATAAGAGTCATTTGAGAATCGAACATCGAACTATCAAAGATCGAACTACTCATAAACATGATGGTATAATAGAATTGATATTCTGTTTTGCATTATACAATATCATGAATCCACAGGTTGACATCTTTCGACATCAAATACCAGATCTGGAAATTTGGAGTGGTGTTCACTGATAATGTGAGTTTCAGTAAAGACAAAACTGACTTTTTCCATACAGTATATATATATGTGTGTGAACCTGGACCACAAAACCAGTCTTGTGAGTAATTTTTTGAGTTTTATACATCACAAGCCTTCTCTCCACAAGCTGAATAAATAAGCTTTCCATTGACATATGGTTTGTTAAGATAGGACAATATTTGGCCGAGATACAACTATTTTTGTCCATTTATGTTCACAATTGTGCTGCATTCACTCACAAAAATATTTTTTTAATATATTTAAGGTAGGAAATTTACTAAATATCTTCATGGATCATGATCTTTACTTAATATCCTAATGATTTTTGGCATAAAAGAAAATTTTTGACCCATACAGTGTTTTGTTGGCTATTGCCACAAATATACCCGTGCGACTCGTGACTGGTCC
Organism: Squalius cephalus; assembly: GCF_949319135.1. NCBI lineage: Eukaryota > Metazoa > Chordata > Actinopteri > Cypriniformes > Leuciscidae > Squalius > Squalius cephalus. The sequence goes on along the minus strand of NC_137127.1, from coordinate 4,925,110 downwards.
AGGGTCACATATATCACTGAGGATATTCAATACAATGATCATTCATTTGGATTCTGTTTTGCTCTTAGACGTTCCTGTATCTGGTTTGGTATATGGTCATGTCATTCCTTGGCCACTACAACAACTTCTTCTACGCCTGTCATCTGCTGGACATCGCCATGGGCGTCAAAACCCTGCGCACCATCCTGTCCTCTGTAACCCACAATGGAAAACAGGTACAGCTCTCAGAGATCAGCATATTTAGCCGAGATTTTACAGACTTCTGTTCTAGATATGAATGTTGATGATGACTGTGTTTTAGCTGTTGATGACGGTGGGTCTGCTGGCTGTGGTGGTCTACCTCTACACCGTTGTGGCCTTCAACTTCTTCAGAAAGTTCTACAACATGAGTGAGGATGAAGATGAACCGGACATGAAGTGTGACGACATGATGACTGTAAGTGGCTCTACATTTGGTTGAATTCCACTCTCTCGTTTCCCGCCTGACCGTGATCATGTGTTCTCTCTCAGTGTTATCTGTTCCACATGTACGTGGGTGTGCGAGCCGGTGGCGGGATAGGAGATGAGATCGAGGATCCGGCTGGAGACGAGTATGAACTTTATCGTGTGGTCTTCGACATCACCTTCTTCTTTTTCGTCATTGTAATCCTGTTGGCCATCATTCAAGGTGAGGAACGTGTTTCGTTAGAGAGCTTTAGACCCTGTGGGCTATTTAGTACTCTGTAAATTGAGTTTTGACATGATGTTTGTGTTGTGTGCAGGTCTGATCATTGATGCCTTTGGTGAGCTGAGAGATCAGCAGGAGCAGGTCCGAGAGGACATGGAGGTAAAACTGCTCTTTATATACATTCATACTTCACTCAAGTATGCAAAATGCCATTTAAATCTATTGCGCTGACAGTAACCAACCTCAGTGTTTATTTTTGGTATCGTTTTTTTCACATAAGCCCACCCCTAAATGGACATAGAAACAAAACAAATTGCTCACTTTATGTGTAAATCAAGTCTCTTTGTTGCTAAATGGGTGCTTTATGGACAGAATAAGCAGCTAAATGGTGTTTAGTCAAAGGCCCAGTTTACAGCTGGTATTAAGATGTGTTTTGGTTGATCGGATCACAAGTAGACAAGGGAGACACATTCCCATTCACACCTGGTGTTTTAATCCGTCTCTTTTGTCCACTTTCAATCACTTCTGTCCTGATTTCTTCGAGGGGCGGGTAAATGTATGGGCTTTTTCAGATCTTTCAATCTGATGTTTGAAATAAGCTCATGCAATTTACGTATGAACACATAATACGATATTATTGCGATACTCCAAGACATGTGATAAAAGGTTAACAGAAAATGTCCTGTTGATTAAAATGTTAAATTTGGTATTACATTGGGGGTGTAAATGAATATTCTTGGACTTGGTGCTCGTAACCCAATACACAGGACAATAGAGACGCCATAATAAAAATATTCATGATTCTGAAGCTGAAAATACAGAATTATTTTAGATGAATATGCTTGCACTCTGTCACTGACTAGATTTTTAAAATAATATAGGCCACTTTTTACTGGTAACATCAGACATTTGGCATTATCAGGACCCACACATATTCCCCCATTGAATTATTATACATTATATTCAACATTTATATATAGTAGTTTAATGTAGTACTGACACAAAAATTCTGAAAACTTGTTTTTTTCTCACACAGTCATTTTTATTTTGGGTGAATTACACACAATACATATTGTTGCATTTTTGGATTGCGATAAATTGTGACAATATATTGTTACACCCCTACTAAATGGATACTACATTTGTTGAGGAACTAACTTTTTGTTTGTTAAATGTGTATTTTTTTTAATATATATATATATATATACACACAAATATAAATATATATATATTCTGCTTTTTTGTGGCTTTATCGGATAGGTCAGTGTAGAGATCAGAGAGAGAGGAATGGGATTAGTAAAGGACCTCGAGCTGAGAATCGAACTACAATCTGCCATGTTGTCAATGTCATGTAACTTGCGTTCTCAGTTCACACATTCTCTCCTGTGGAATCAAGGGGTACTAAAGTACTAAAGTGTCCATTGGATGTGCATTTTGGAATCTCGGCAGAAGTTTTTACCTATTGTTTTATGAATACTACTCATTTCACACACTAATTATTGCTTACTGTGTAGTTGGGAATTATCTTATTCATACTCAGCTTTAACTAGCTTTCTCAACAAGATCCTCTTCAAACTGTTGCTTTGCCTTGACAGTGGTTAACCTCAGAGGAAACTGACTGTTGCAGAAGTTTTTGCTAATGTGTGCCATAGCGCCCCTTGTGACAATCCTGAGAATGCATACTTGTGTTATGCATTAAAGTTTGACACATTCTGAAAAATGATCATATTTTTGTTGTTTTTCCAAAGACTAAGTGTTTCATCTGTGGAATTGGAAGTGACTACTTTGACTCGACTCCGCATGGCTTCGAAACGCATACGTTGGAGGAGCACAATTTAGCCAACTACATGTAAGTGTATTGTAAATACTTTTGTTTATTGAGAAAGAGTGCAAGCTAATATTTTTCTTTCCTCATTTTGAAACCGTATCTTTTCCTGATTCTTTTCCAGGTTCTTCCTGATGTACTTAATCAATAAAGACGAAACGGAGCACACAGGACAGGTCAGTGTCTTTCTTTTTCAAAAAAAAAAAAACTGTAACAACAACAGAATTCAGCTTTTATCTAAAAAGGCATACATTATAAATATATATTACTGTACCGTTCAAAAGTTTGGGGTTGGTAAGATTTTTTGGTAACACTTTATTTTACAGTGTCCTTGTTACATTATGTTACATGTACTTGCCATAGTAATAACAGTAAATTATGCATAATTACATGCAACTAACCCTCAACCAAACCCTAACCCTATAGTAAGTATATATAGTTGCTTAATATTACTCAGTACTTAAAGATATAGTTACACTGTAACAATGACACCTTAAAATAAAGTGTAACCCATTTTTTTATGTTTTTGAAAGTCTTTTATTTGATCAAAAATACAGTAAAAACATTATTGCCAATTAAAAAATTAAAAAATGTCATTTATTCCTGTGATGGCAAAGCTGAATTTTTAACAAGAAACATTTCTTATTATTATCAGTGTTGAAAACAGTTGTGCTGCTTAATATTTTTTAAAATTAAAAATTAAAATTAAAGTTTTTTTCAGGATTCTTTGATGAATAGAAAGTTTAAAAAAAAAATGCATTTATTTGAAATATAAATATTTTGTAACATTATAAATGTAACTTTTGATCAATTTAATGCCTTGAATAATGAATAAAATTAATTTATTTTCTTACTGACTTATCTTTTGATATATATACAAATTTTTATGCTTTTTCTAAATGTACACTTACAACATTAGATTTGATTTTTCTCTCTTTCTAGGAGTCATACGTATGGAAAATGTATCAGGAGCGATGCTGGGACTTCTTCCCTGCCGGTGACTGTTTCAGGAAGCAGTACGAGGATCAACTTGGCTAACGGCCTGGAAAAGTGTGTGTTTGTGTGTAAGAGTATAATTTCTGGAATTAAGTTCAAAGAGAAAATTGTGAAAAATAACTAAAAGAAGGGAACAAGGGATAAATGACTGACTGTAGCCTTGATTTGACTCTCACGACCCTCGTCTTCAGTCAACACATCACACTAACTCGCTTATAATACTGAAAACCTTTCATTTCCCCCTGTGTTTGACGAAAAAAGAGAAATGAACAAACATTGTTCGTTAGAAGAAAGTATTTTAAACTGTATATATATACACTAAATGGCCTTTACTTCTCCACTAAGGACTTTTTTTTTTTTATCAAATCAAGCCAAAATGAAAAAAACACCCCTTAACAAAGCCTTCCTTTCTGTCCTTTTTGTCTGTCACTATGAATCGAAAAAAAATCTCAGTGCCTAATGTTGAATCTTAACAGTACGGTGAGGATTTAAGTATGATAGCCTGTAGGGATCTTTTTATGTGTAGAGTAGCTGTCTAGATCTTTTAATTTTAGCATATATAATATAGCTTTATGTTTATTTATTCACGTACACCACAGAAATATAGCCATACGAGTGGGAGCACCCTGCTCTGTGACTTATATATAGAGCATTTTGACGAATACCGAGCCAGGCTTTTTCCCTGGTGTATGGAGCGAATGGGAGAATGCGTGCAAGCGAAATATCTTAATACCATTTTATTCTCAAGAGGAAAGTATCACGATCCCAAGATTTCTTTCTCGCCTAAGTTTCCGAGAATTACAAATGGACAAAATGAGAAGTTTTAACTTTGTAAAAGTTTTGCACTCTAGAGTCTTATAATGGGATGCTGTATCTATGCCAAGCACACACTTCCAATGTGTCCTGCTTACACAATGCTGATGCTGTATTACAAATATAGAGAGGTGGAGAGAAACCGTCCTCTCTAGATTTACAAGACAATGTCCTTTCACTCTGATTATGGAAAGAAGCATTATCATGTCTGTTTGTAATAATATTACACAGTAATTTTGCTATTCTGTCAGCTAAGAACTTGACATGAACTATGCTGTGTCGTTCAGATAGCAAGATGGCAACTTAATTTATCCACTTAAATACATAGATGATATATTTTTGTTTGATTAAGATACTCTGAACTCATTGTGTCACAACCGAGTATTTATTATGTACCTTTTTTGGTGGGGGGATTTAGGTCCGAATTTAGTATAAAAGTGGAAAACGAATGTGAGCTAGATTAAGTTAACAGTGCTAACAAGACAAGTTTTTGCCTTTTAGATTTTTATTCTTCTTTTTGGCGAAATTCACTTTATTTTTGTTGAATATAGATGAAGTGTGTAGGCGTAGGTCTCTGATATTTGTGCATCAGACATCTTAAAGCGACTGAAACAAACTCACAACGTGTGTGTTCTGCACATTAGGAGCGTGTGTTGAGGTCTTTTGGTGTGTTTTGCTCTGAGAGCTCACAGAGGGAAGAAATCAATTCACTTGTCTGGATCTGACTGTGTATCAGGCTGAATCCTGTTTCAATGCACATTAAACAGATTCCACTATTTTAAGAGCACTTCTGGCTGAATTCTGTTTTGTTTAGCGTGAAAGTTACTATTTCTTAACTTTGTGTCTTTTGTGCTTAATTAGTGCTTGCGTGTTCTTATATTTTTATGATTTGTTTAGGCCTTACTGTATAGGACATGTCTTCAATAACTGTACAAACTACTGTGCAATTAATCAGTGTGCATTGTAAATGTGCAATTCTACAGGTATTTACAGAAGTATATGGATAACTAAGTATAGTAGTATCAATATACCAGTAGGTGGCGACAAGTGACTGTCTTTATGAGTGAGTCATTGAATCATTAACTTAACCAATTCGTTTAAACACACATTCTGAAACAAATCAAGTGACGGTCTTAATGAGCGAGTCATTGAATCATTTGCTCAGCCTATTCAGTTAAACACTGATTCATTCGAACAAATGAATGTGGTGGTGGGGGGGGGGTAACAAAACACTTAATCATTCGCTCAACCAGTTTGTTCAAACACAATGATTCATTCAGGAACAAATATAGGTGACTGTGTTAAAGGGATAGTTCACTTTGAAATTAAATTTTGGTATGTTTTAGCTTACCTCAAGGGCATCCAAGATGTAGGTGTCTTTGTTTCCGCAGTAGTTTCAATTTTGATATTTTTAGGTCAAACCGTTCTTGTCTGTCAGTCATATAATGCAGGTCTATGGTCACCACCTCAAAGAGCATGCACAGAGTCCAAATTAAAACAATTCCCCATCGTAAGTACACATTGATGGCCTAAGACACGAAACAAGCGGTTTGTGTGAGAAAACGAACAGTATTTATATCGTTTTTAGTGATCTGAGGGCGCGCGCGCTTCCTGGTGTGTGACGTGTGCCCACGTTCTGGCTTAGTATGCGCAAGTGCCGGAAAGTGTACAAGAGGTAAAAACGATATAAATACTGTTCGTTTTCTCACACAAAGCACTCGTTTCGAGTTTTTCCCGAGTGTAGTTCATTGTAATGACATTGTGTTTTCCTCTTTTGTGCACTTTTACATAATACACCAACACTTGTATCGGTTCCCAAGAAAGTGGTGGCTGAAATATGTGCAGTAAGTGGACATTTTCTAACTTTCCAAAGGAAAGAAAGTACAAGACTTTGTAATGTCCATTTGTTTCCATTGCACTGGACAGTGAATAAACCCTCTCAGATAACTGTCATATGGAGGAACTAGCCTACCTGCAAGTGCATAAATAACTTTACTTCATTTATACTTGTATGCTTTATGGCTGCAATATAAGTTGCAGGATTCCACATCTATAGAAAGGCCTACAGAAGAGTCTGCACAGACAGAGGAGACACAGGCCTACAGGTGGGCAGTGTATAGACAACTTTTCCTTTTTATTTGTTGCATGAGGCATGTGTCTAATATCTCTTGTTGCAGGCACTTGACCACTGGCTTTTCTTTACAAAGAACAACTGAAATAAAACTCAAGGAACTAAGCATATTTGTCTTTTATTAAACAATCAATGAAAAGTGTTTTTTTTTGGGGGGGGGGGGGGGCAATGTTGTGTAATATGGCACATGCAACAATGTCACAGGCCCTGTCAGGTGTGCAACCCTCAGACTTTTCAGACATTGAAATCTTCCCTTTAGTTAGCCAAAGTTCATTTCATTGTGTGCCCTTGTCCTGGCTAGAGCTGCATTGTAACGGGTCAGGGAATGGGGTCATAAAACACCTGTCTGCAGGCAGGAACACGTCATAATCACCTATGAAAAAATGCAGTTCTGTTAGGATCATCATAAGTGTATGTAATACAGTGAGCTTGATATTTAATTGTGCATAAATGTGAATCTCTGAAAATTCAGATCCTGGCCATTTTGCTTTCACATTTGTGATATGGAAGATTTTAGTCAACTGCCTTTTATTTGATATAATATTACTAATCTGGAATATTAAGAATCACAATAGTAACTGAGCTGCACATTTACATTGTGAACCCCCTTTCTGTTCACATAATCCCCTTCATTGAGGCCTTGATGGCAGTCTATGGTACCAATCACGTTAGTGAAGCCTGAGTGACATACTGTAATCGGCATGGTCATGATTGTATGATCTTCATAAAAAATTATGATAGCCTAAAAAAAAAACTACTTTAAAAGAAACTGCTTTACAACATTGGGTCTTGGAAATGCCACAAAAAAACTACAACTGTTTTTTAAACCAAAAAGCGCCAGGTAAACTCCGAATGACACGACAGACAGCACTTTCCATCAAGTTCTCCGCATCTCCAATAGTGTAAAGAGCCACTCGCAAATAATCTTAGGGCAATGCAAACAGTTTGTGCTGTAGTTAAAGCCCGACTCCGACAAGTCGAAATTAAATGTGCGTCTCCAACAAATTAATAATGTAAACGACAATCTCACGAGTCACGTGAAAAAATGTATATCTTAGAAAGTGCGCTATCGCGCTGCGCTGGACTTCCCGTATCAGCAAGTCCAGGATGAGCGTCGAAGAACCAAACAATCCAAGATCATGCCAAATCGCCAACAATCAAATCCAGCTAACTGAGTTAGCGACGTACGAAGAACTGGTGTCCTCTACAGTGGACATGAAATCAACGTCCTGTTCTGTAACAGAAAGTCATTTTTTTTATTTGAAACCCCCGTTTTCCTCAGATGTTGGTTTATGAAATACAATTTGAAAAGTAGTCCGATTTAAATTATAATTACAATATATTATCATTTTCCATAAGAGTGCTACATTTGATCACTAAATTAATGTCAGACATTTTTAAAGACCAAGGATAAGTTGTTTTCATGGTGAAACCTCCAAACATTTGGTGTCTCTGAAAAGTCATGTGACATGTATGATGTCAGAGAAATTCACTAAAATATAATGTCCACTACAGTGGACAAAAGTCTATTCCTGGGTCCCAGGAGGATATAAATAACATTATTCAGTGTTGCCTAACCAAATGCTCAACATTTGAATTGATTCTGTTTTACATCACATATTTTGAAATTGTTATATAACTAGCTGACTGTCATGACAACAATAAAATAATAAAAATGATTATTTGAGCAAGCCTCTCTCAAATCTTCCCAAAGAGCTCCTGAAAAAACAAATGACTCTTGCTTATTTCCACACTGTATCTCAGAGAAGGGCAAGGCACTGCTGATAGTGATTCAGTGGAACATGCTTTTCATTTAGTGATTCATTTGTGGAACAACGTTATTCAGCATCTCTTTTTCGGTTTTGCTCCTGGTTCTACTTTTCAGATGCTTTAGTGCTTTAGTGCTCGTACTGACCTCCACACAATGATTTTCAGATCTGCTTTCGCTGTGGGAAGTGAACTGAAGGTGTTCATGAATGAGCATTTGTGTGAATTCCCTCCAGTTTTAACTCTTTTGTCAGTTTAACATCCTGGAAATTGAAGGAGATTCTACAGCACATCCACTTCTGAATAAAGCTATAAACACCACAAAGACGAAACAAACAGTTGCTTAATTTTCATAAAATCATATTATAAATTAATACTAATATTATCTGAATTTATAAATCCGTGTTATCAATAACAGGCATACATTATAACAGAATTGCATTAGAGAAGAATAAGGAAGGCATTAAAATTCACACATATATTCTTATTTTATTGAATATATAACATGCACGCTTCCTATAGCATTTCAAGATTTAGATTTAAGAGCAAGATCAATTTATTTGCTTCATCATAACTTTATTATATAATTAGCATTTATGACAAAAAATACAATGTAATATTCAACTTAAAACCATATTATCATAAATATTACACATTTATTTTTAAATCATTTATTTTTATTTATCTTTTTTATATTACATTTAAAATAATATTGTCAGGGGTCGCTGTAGAAGAAATGCAGGACTCAGGAGGTACTCAATCAGATCTTTAATCTGATAATAAAACAATACACAGGAGATTTACTGGAAGGATACAAATCTGAGGTTAAACAATGATGAGAAACTAAGTGAAAACAGAGGGCTTATATACAAGAGCAAACAAAGGAGCTGACGAGATAATTAAACACACTTCTGAACAGAATACTCTAATCAAATCAGTTACCATGGAGACAAACAGGTGAGGAACAACTAATTAAACACAAACTGAACAGAAAAACAAACTCTAAACATGAATAATCAAACTCAAAATTTGACAAATATGATATTAAATTATATTATAATAAGTAATAATGACATACAAAGAGTAATACTGTCATATACTTAATAATAAAACAAAATAATAATGATGTTGATGATTGAACAGAGACGGATCAGTTTCACCATCCATTTAATAGTTTCATGTCACATTTGTATGACAATCATCCTCCATTAGTCATTTATATTTGTTGAGCAACTTGGGATAATAGTAATTGTGCATATTTAATCCTAAAACACCTCTTAATCATCTAGGTGTCATCCGCACTATCGTCACCTGTGAGAATTTCCACATTAGTTTTGTTTCCGTAATCATCACACAAAACGTCGCCTATATGTGATTAATGTGTAACTAGTGTGTCATTCTGACTCTATCGGGACAATGAGGAGTGAAACAGGCCTCAGACCATCAGCCACCGCTTCATTCTCTCTCTCTTCTCCTATAGGAACGTCTGATCTCACTAAAGCTCAGAAATATTCATAATCCTCAATATGATTCAGTGTGTGCAGTTCTGGAAATCAAAGGTTGTTGAGAAGGGTGTGTTTCATGACTCATGACTCATTACTAATTATCACACGAAACTGTAAAACATCAGCACGTGTTTCTCCAGCAAATCATACAAAGGAGTGTCTGATATTAATGAAGATGGCAAGTTGCAATTTAGTGTTTAATAGTAACATTAAACTGTTAAAACAGAACAAAAAACAGGCAAATTTAAATGTTTTCAATGTGAATATGTTTTAAAAGTAATTTATTCCTGTGATCAAAGCTTAATTTTCAGCATCATTACGCCAGTCTTCAGTGTCACATGATCCTTCAGAAATCCTTTGCTGCTTAAGAAACTTTTATTCTTTTTCTAACAATATAAAACAGATGTGTTGCTTAATATCTTTGTGGATACATTATTAACGTATACAATGTTTTAAAAAAATGTTTATGTGACATAAATGTTTACCGTCAAGTTAATGCGTCATTGTATAAATGTGTTTAAAACTCCAAATTGGAACATTTAGTTAGATGTAGAACTACTCATTGGCTAATTCCAGAAATAGTAAAGATGAGGGTAAATAATCACAATGCTTAATGAGAGCAGAAATGATTGATAGTCATGTTTAGTTCTCTAAGCATCAGACAAAGAAATGCAGGATGGCTCGTCGACATTGTGGTCTGTCATGCAGCCTTAAAACTAAAGCAAGAGCTGTTGTCATTTAAGATCACACTTCCTGTATCGCAGGAAACTTGTGCCACAATAATACATCCGTGTGTGTCAGTCTTACATAACTCTTCGCATGGGTACAATGCGATTTTCATTCCATTTGATTTGATTTAATTTTTGTAACGTTAAATGCATGTACACTTAATTTCTTTATTAATGCAGCAATTATTCTTGCTCTTTTGTGGTTTATACTGAATAACCAGGGGGACTGTGGTGAATGTGGTCTTGTCTTGAGTTGTGTCCTGTGGTCATACAGTGTGTCGAGTCATAGTTAGACTCACTGTAACACGGATTGTTTGAAAGCTGAGCAAACAAGAATAGGGTGCAGTGTAGTGTAGCTTTTACTAATGCTGTTTAGATAGTTCAGCCAAAAATCAAAATTATGTCATTATTAACTCACCCACATGTCGTTTCCATCCATTTATGACCTTCTTTCTTCTGTGAGGGGAAAAAATGCTAATAAACAAATAAAATGCTATGAAATTTGCTCAAGCTTTAGACATTTCCCTCTTTAAACACTGGAGGGAGACAATCCAGATGCAGTGGACGATATCGACACACAAATGTAAACTATATGTAACACAAAGTCATAATCTAGTTGAATCAAATGACCAAGTTAGTTAAACATTCCCCCTCTATGATATATATGGCATTTTTATTGAAGAATAGCTCTTCTGGTAAGTGTTGGGATCACTTATAAGTCACATATTAAACGTTATAACTTTGTTTGCTTAATTACAGCATGCTTGTAATGATCGACATTTATTGACGTGTGTGGGGGGCGTGATTTGTGAAAGTATATTCTTTTGTGGTTAGGTTAAGCTTAAATATTTTTTTATTAAGAACTGTGTTTGTCCATGTGTCTTAAGGTGATCAAAACGATAAGGTGATAGCCTATTTGAGATATGAGATACTTTGTCCGCCTTGTAAATATTGCATTGTTCCTGATAGGCTATAAGAAGTTGTGTATCATATATATTTTTTTAATTTCTTATATATCTATATATATTTTTTTATAAATCTTACTGGATCATATTTGATACATTATATTGTTTAAAGAGATAGTTCACCCAAAAATAAAACTTCTGTCATCATTTACTCACCCTCAAGTTATTTCAAGCATGTATACATTTATTTCTTCTGCTGAACACAATTAAGAAGATATTTTGACGAATGTTCATAACCAAACAGTTGAGTACGTGGCATCATTGACTTCCATGGTAGGAAAAAATACTATGGAAGTCAATAGTGCCCCAAACCTGCTTTACTTGATTATCCACGCAATCTTTAAATATCATGTTAGATACAACAGACTTGAGGAACAGTCAGGTTTGTATTTATTTCTCAAACATCACTGTATTGCATTGTATTATATGTTGTGTCCCTCACAATTAAACTACAGAGCTTCGATCATAAAACAAAACATTTAAATATCATGTAGGCTTAACTAATAGGCTATTATTAGGAGGTATTGAGTGACAACTGATATACTGTTATAAAAAATATCATTAATTTACATTAAGCTATCAAAAGTGTTAACTTTTGGCCATACAAATAACAACATCTGCACCAAATTGCATATTTTGCTCAGTTTGGGCCTCTGAATAAAACTCTAATATGATATGATATGGGTCATAAAAGCTTGACGTATCAAATATGCTTATATTTTGTATTAATATACAATAAACTGTTCCATTTAAAAAAAAAAAAAAAATGTTGATATTTCTGACTATTATTTCATATGTCGGGCTTTACAGGGTTAAAGGCCTCCTTGGCCAGAGCCAGTAGTGGGCGTGGCATTTAAAGGTCTGCGTGAGTGCTCGGTACGGTGTGCAGGATGGGCCAATTAACATTCAGCAAGTCCTCACACTCAAGCAACAGCGCAGCGCCCGCGAGCTCCACACGAGCGCGCGTGCGAGGAGTTTATTGTTCGCCGCACACCGGTGACTGTTTAGACGCGAGTCCGATGAAAACCAAAGAGCTGCCGACTGTTCAGAAATGCTGGCGGGACGGCTATAAAGAGGGGAAGACTTCTGTGGATGTACGCGTTCGTGAGCCGAAAAAGCTGTTTTTAAACGCGAGTTCTTCCGGTAATCAGCATGCGCCCGAAAACTTGCGTCTTCTGAGTCGCGCGACGGACTTCGAGATTCAAGTTTCGGATTCCCAAGGCGGACAGAAAGGAGGACGGGTGGAGGAGAACCATGAGTGTTGCGTCTCGCTGTGGGACATGGAAAGAATGTCAGGAGGTGCCGTGACTCCAGGCAGAGTTTCGGAGGAAAATGTGACTCAGAGCCTGAACACCCCAGACTTTCTTGTAGACTTCAGCTGTTCGTCTCCGTTAGCTAAACACAAAATGACCAAAAGTACGTTGAAACCCCCCGTTTCCGATCGGAGGAGTGAAGAAGGGGAGCAACACGCCTTAAACCCGTTCCCTAGGATTATTCCCAAGCTAATAGTCACCCATGATGATCTGGGTCCTGGTGAGGACAGTCCGCGCATCACTGATTTGACGCTGAGCATGGGCGGGTTTTCACTGGACCTGCACCCCGACGAGGACTCGCCCTGCTCGGACAGCGGCTGTGGAGGCTCCCCTAAGCCCTCTCTGTTCCACAGAAAACTCTCCAGCTCTTCCTCTGCTGGATTATCCTCTGCCTCGTCGTTTGAGGAGTCTGAGGATGACTTCACAGGCAGTGACATCGAGCCCACCAGTCTGTCCCCCAGTATGTTCGGCAGTCCTGATGAACTGGCAGGGGTAAGTGTCCAGTTTTACCAATTTAAATGTTTTTAGTCTTTATTAAAGGGATAGTTCACCCAAAAATTAAAATTGCCATTACATGTCTCATGTTGTTTCAAACCCATTAGACTTTCATTCATCTTTAAAACACAAGATATTTTTTTAATAAAATCTGAGCGATTTCTGTCCCTCCATTGACAGCTACGCAACTACCACTTTGACACATCAAAAAGCTCATAAAGTGATCGTTAAACTAAGCTTAATCACTATGAATTGAGCAGTTTAGTCCACAGTTTCTGAAGAGACTCGATCGCTTTACGATAAACAGATTAAATTTAGGCTTTTAGTCGCATATAAACATTGATCAGCGAACATAGACAGAAGATCAACCGAACCTGCTTGACGAGCTAGAACAAACCTCATTGGCTCTTGCTGAAGCTCAAACGTGCTGCGTAACACAAGAATGAACCTCATTGGCTCTTGCTGAAGCTCAAACGTGCTGCGTAAAACGAGAATGAACCTCATTGGCTCTTGCACATCAAGCTAGCATTCTTGAGCTTCTGTTTACCACATTTGATATCTGAGTTGATGAATGTTTATATGTGAATAAAAGCTTAAATTAAATCTGTTCAGTGATAATTTAAAGCGACAATTTTGGTGAGAATCAGACAAAAATTTGAGTCGTCGCAAAAAACGACTAAAATATAAAGATGTGTCCTACTTAAGTATGTAAAAAAACAACTATTAAGTTCAACTAATTGAATTTAATATAAATTTAATCTACAATATGTTTAATTAATTGCAAATATCATGTAATTAAGTGTCCAAAAAGTGTTCAGTTTGCAAGTATATTATCTCAAAGTATATAAGTCACTTTAGCATACTTATTACGGAAATGATATAGCCTACTTTGAGATAATATACTTGCAAACTGAACACTTTATGGATGGACGCATAATTACATGAGTGTAGCCTACTTCTTTTTCACAAGGGTATGTGTCTCAAAGGTTAGGGAAGGGCTCTTGATAAGTGTTTGTGCACAACTTTATTACCAAATTTATTGTCAAGTCCTGCAGCAGACATGAGGTATTGTGCTGCTTATCTACTGCTATTCCTTTAAATGCATAGATTAGGAGTTTATGCTTGCCAGTAAGGAGCTTCTCAGCATTATGTTGATAACTTTGTTGTGTTTGAGTTGTTGGTGATCTACAGTAAAGCTTCAGTTGGCATGTAAGAATGAAGATTATAAGGATGCTTAAGCACTGAGTCACAGTGAAACTTTTTATTAGAAATTACAGCTATTTTTAATCTCATTATCTGTACATCTCCAGCTTTTGTTCTGTGAAAGTGGTGTCTCTAAGGTACTTTGACATACGCCTGTTATTTTATATATATATGTAAATCATCAAAAAGGTTACTGAAATATCGTAGTTTCATTCTCTCTGACAAATAATTTCTGGTCTGGCAAACGTTTTCGGTTTCAGGCTCGTGTTTCTGACATATTTGTTGGCTCTTGGAACAGTTGACTGGTGAAACCCATGGGAGGGATGATTTATTTTTTTATTTTTCTGTGGAAAGTTGGTAACTACACAGTATATTTGCCTTTTAGGTGTTAAGAGACAAAAGTGAGTAAGATAAACCTAATGCAAACGGGGATATTTTTTTTAAAAGTATGAGCGAAACTCTGAAGATGAAGAATAGAAACTCTTTCTGGAAACAAACAAAAAATAGAATTGTGACATTATTTCCAAAGGTCACTGATTGATTTAATGTGACTAATGTAGGAGTGAGACTCATTGTAATGACACCAGAGACTCCAGCTGGGAAAAAATCCCCCAAATCCCGTGTGTCTTGGTGTCTGACGCTTCAATCTTGTGTCAGTCAGTTTTGCTCGGGATGGATAATCCATCTGAAACTGGGTGGCGTTGACTATGTGAGGCTTTGAGTGACTTCATATCTCTGATTAGACGTGTGTTTACCTTGATCTGAACCGAAACTCTCGTTCCACAGACTGACAGAGCGTTCAGTGCACTGAGGCTGGACATAAAAAAAAAAACCTTGTCTATTACTGAACCTCAATGCTAAAGCATGACGCGAGCAACACCAAGGTCATGGGCTTGATTTTCCAGGAACATTCTGATCAAATCTGTCCTACTTTGAATGCGCTTTGAGTCAGTTTGAATAAAAACAGGGTCTTGCAGTGACTTACACCCTGATATGCGTCTCTACTGTGTCTGAAAAACATTACGACCGGCGTCAGCAAAAACAGAACTGATATTATGCATTATTTGCACATGTGGGCGTTTCTTTGCTAATTTTCAGTGTCCCACTCAATCTCCCATTATCCAAATAACCACTGCTAGTCTTGTTCAATGTCTGGCTGATCCGTGAATCAGGATGAATCAGTCAGGAAGTTCCTCACTGGCTCCTCATAATCTTTCCATCTTTCCCGCACTGATTGTTTTCCCGGATTTCTTCATGCGTACATCTTGCACTACGCTTGATATTTTGTAGTGTTTTTGAAAGTCTCTTAATTCTCACCAAGGCTGCATTTGTTTGATCAAAAATACATTATACTGTGTAATAAAATACAGTAATTTTGCGAAATATTATTACAGTTTAAAATAACTATGTAATATATTTCTAAAGAAAATTCCTGTGAATTTTCAGCATCATTACTCCAGTCTTCAGTGTCACATGATCCTTCAGAAATCATTCTGATATGATGATTTGATGCTCAAGAAACATTTCTGATTATCATCAATGTTGAAAACATGATGCATGTTTTTCTGGATTCTTTGTTACGAAGTTCAAAAGAACAACATTTGTTTTAAATAGAAATTTTAGTCACGCTTTAGTTTAGGCTCCTCTACTCACTTTTGACTAGTTGCTTATTAGCATGCATATTACTAGGATATTAGCTGTTTATTAGTACTTATAAAGCACATATTAAAGCATGACCATATTCTACATCCCTTAATCCTAATACCTAAACTTAAAAACAACCTTACTAACTATTGATAAGCACTAATTAGGAGTATATTAAGGCAAAAATTGTTGTTAATATTTAGTTAAAAGTGAGAATTGGACCATAAACTAAAGTGTGACCCAAAAAATATTATAATTATAAAGCACATATTAAAGCATGACTATAGTCTACATCCCTTAATCCTAATACCTAAACTTAACAATTACCTCACTAATGATAAGCAGTAATTAGGAGCAAAAGTCATAGTTAATAGTTAGTTAATGGTGAGAATTGGACTTTAATCTAAAGTGTGACTGTAAATTCTTGTAACAATGTAAAAGACATTTTCTGTCACTTTTGCTCAATTTAATGAACTCTTCATATCTTCTCACACAATAAAAAAAAGTCAATCAAATAAAGGGCAACACAATATTGATAAGTCGTCTTGTAATAAGCCCCAAAAGTTCCTCATCACCCTGTCAGGGTTTATTTAGTATGCTATCATTACAAGACTTTTTCCTTTGCGTTTGCTGTACATTAGCGTCATGCAAGCTGCATATTCAAATTTTTGTGTCATCTTTGAATGAATGAGCCTAAATTGAGTGTGTTGCATCACAGCTGCTGACATCCACAGGCCTGTGTGCACACACACACACACACACACACACACACACACACACACACACACACACGTTCTGATGCCATCGTTTAACCATCGCTCACACTGTCATGGAAAACTCAGTTGTGGGCGGTTCCTTTGTCGCTAAGTAACCATGAATCCATATATGGTGTTGCTTCACACTTCTGTTTTCTTCATCTCTTTCTTAATCTGTGTCGCACCTCACTTCACTGATCATGATGCTGTATGTGTGTGTGTGTGAAAGAATTACTTTTTTGTTATGCTGAATGTATCTTGCATCTCAGCTTGTGATGACGTAAACCGTTCATAAGCTTGCTTAACCACTTCTCAGACAAAGACAAGCACTCCATACAACTTGAAAACAGTTTACAGGAAGAATGTAAGACATTTGTCTCTCTGGCTCTTTTGCTTTCTGTGAAACTGTTGGACAGGTTTACCTCTATTATGCTTGTAATGCTTTAGGAGCTTCAGAGAGAGAGAGATCAGAAGATCGAGAGGGAAAGAGAGAAGTGGAAAATGGATCTCTGCAGAGACGGAGGAGGTGGTGATGGGGTGGGTGGGGTTTTTACAGCGTGTTCAAACACAAACAGACCAGAACAGCACATTTATTACATTAGTGGCGTTTGCTGTCATTATGATCTGATTTTAATCATTATTACTTGCTTACTAAAAATAAGTCATTTAAGTACACCAGTCTCCAGTCAACTGTACTATTAAAGTACTATTAAAATGTCTTTTACATGCTTTGCTTTATTGCATCTTCATGTCAGGAGAATATGGAGAAGATCCATGAAGTCAGATGGGAATTTTCTTTTAAAGAAGCATTTAACCTTTAAAACCTTTGTTTTAACGTGCAGCAGGACGTTTATATCCGTTCCCTTTAGGGCTGGGCAAAATAAATAACATTTTTTAAATAAGATTAATCGTTTTTTAAAATGTGGTCGATTCAAAATAATTTCTCAAAGGCCACGAATCCATTTTTTCCATATTTATTTATCTATCACCCAAAAGCCAGTATTAGTTTTCCTCCACTGTTCACAGGCTTGCAGTCTCCATGTTACAGCTAATGCTGTGAGATTTGATGTGTTTTATCTTAAACATAAAATAACCTGATCCTGTTTGATCAAGGCATTCGACTGTTCTGAATTTTCAGCATCAATTTTTCATCTTGCATCAAAATCCTGTCTATTCATTGAATGCATTTGAAATATAGAGTTGGTTTCTGTTCCCAAGTGTACCTAAAATAAAAGAAGTTTAAGAGTTCTCAATTTCTTTTTATTAATTAACCACTTGTAAACTTATGTTCACTGTTCTTTTTTTATAAATATAGGATTTAAATTAAATCTATACTCATTGAGTCGAATCGAGAATCGAAATCGAAAATGGAATCGAGAATCGAATCTAATTGAGAGCTTGCGAATCGATACCCAGCCCTAGTTCCCTTGAGTTGTTAGTGTAAACTGAAACTACAACCATAACTATCTCTTTCCCCGGAAAGATCAACTCGTTTGACAGAAATTTCCGGCTTTCCGTGTTTTCCCTGTTACACAGTAGGGGGCGCTGTTACACATCTTCTGAAAGAGTAGAGAATCTCCAGATCAAAACACAGGAGAAGAAGCAGAAACAAGTGAAGAAGTGATAGCATATGTAATCAGATGCACATGTAAAATAACATGATCATTAACATTAAACCGCATATAAATCAAAACTGCCTAAGGTTACTGAATGAAATGTCAACAGGACTGTGAAGCTTTGAGTGTGTTGATGGACTCGATCGACTCCATCTGTGTTTTGATCATCGTTCTGAATCCCATCCAGACGTAGTCTTTGACAAAAACACGATTTTCTCAGCTTTTTGCTCAAAATGTTGCTTTTTTTAATGAAACACCCACAAGTGTTGATTTAAAAAAAAAAAAAAAAAAAGAATGCATGAAGCTAGAATAAAACATTTTGGGTTTTTTGTTTGTTTAAAAGCAGTTTTTTTTTT